>NC_030440.2:1695000-1762500 GCF_001660625.3 Ictalurus punctatus
GTAGCTATACTAATGTATAGGTGATGGTGATGATTGGGAGGGAAACCTGGCACGCCTGCCCTGTGTATATAAATACTATATAACAATCAAGAACATCAAGAACTTTTCTAATCCATTCATTTATTCTTTTTAGTTACAACTCCATTTATTACCTTAGTCTTGGAATATACACACACCACTTCATTACCGCTATTACACGGTGGCATGCTGCAAATATAGCTTGTTGTTGTTTGTTTTTTTAAACCAATCATTTAGAAATGCTGATCTCTATACGGTATGAGACGAATTATTTAACCATCAAGCTGAAGAAACGGACGGAAATGCCAACGCACGAATGGATGCGCCGGGTGTTGCACACGTATGTGTGTGGTGGTTTGGAAAATAATGACATTTTCTACTATATGTAGAGTCACACAAATATATCTGGACATTGACAAAGGTATTGTCGTTGTAGCTTTCTACCACAGGATATTGGAGTCGAAACGAAATAACGAAAAGGGGCGCGAACGTCATCAGATATTAAACTTTAATTTGCAATCCTTGGTTGCTAATCCAATGCGGTCCATGACTGCATGAAGTCTGGAACCCACAGACATCACCAGATGCTGGGTTTCTTCCCTCGTGATGCTTTGCAAAGCCTTTACGGCAGCTGATTTATTTATTTCTGGCTTGTTCCTGGGGTGTTATGCCTTCAGCAAGTGAAATGCATGCTCACTTGAATACACTGCAGATACATTCCACTTCTTCGCCTTAAAAAAAGTCCCGGGTCGCTTTTGAAGTATGATGCGGATCGTCCATCTGGACTGACGCACCGTCCAATGCGTTTTGGAAGCATTTTCCTGAATCTGAGAAAATAACATATATAGCGCTATATTCTCAACTTGCTGGTTTTGTCAGCATCAATAAATACAAGAGAACTGAGTCCACTGCCAGATATATATGCTCATGCCATAAGGTGAGCCGGTACGCTTCAGACCATGAGCAGTTCCTCCACTTCTCAGACAGTGACGAGCGCTTTGCAAGTGAAATAACGAGGGAACGACACACGTCCGGCCATGGAACAGCTTATTCGTTTATTAATGTATGAATACTTATTCATTTAAACTCCAATACACTCTGGTAGACAGCTAAAATAAGAAAACGGTCACGCTATGGCCAAAAGTATGTGGACACCTGACCATCACACCCGTATGTAGTTCTTCCCCAAACTCTTGTCACACAAAGTTTGGAAACACACAAGTGTATAGAATTTGGAAGCCCAAACCTGTTCAATTGATCCTTATTCTATGGAGGGTCGCGAGCGAGCTTGGAGCCCATCCCAGGAAACGGGTGCCGACCATCCCAGGGCACAAGCTCACACACATTCACTCAAATGGCCTGCACAGAACCCTGACCTCAACCCCGCTGAACTCCTTTGGGATCAGTGAATCAGTTTACCCGACATCAGCGAATGACCCGACTAATGTTCTTGTGGCTGAATGAGCACAAATCCCCAGAGCCGCACTCCAAAATCTAATGAAAAGTCTTCCCAGAAGTGTGGAGGCTATTAGAAGAGCAAATGAGGGACTCAATCTGGAATGGGGGTGTTCAAAAAAGCACATATGGCTGTGATGGTCAGGTGTCCAGAAATTTTTAACCGTATATTGTATACTTTAGTGTAGAAAACACAAACTTAAGAGATTTAGAGGAAATGACCTCGCTCAAACTGCAGCCTTTGGTACGTCTTCGTGACATCGACAGCCACCAGAGACTCGATCTTCAGAAGATAAAAGAAAGAAAGGGAGACGGAGAGAATCGTTGTAATGATTAGCCGTATTAATAGCCAATCTGATGAGTGACTTATGAATTCATTAAATAAATGTATACACTCTTAAAAAATTGAGACACCTACTGACAGTGGATTATTATCTACTCAAGGCAATCATTTTAGCGACGTGGACATCACATGATGATGATCATGAGTGAAATCCTTTTCTCTGCATACCCCAACATGCCAGGAAGTTGGGGTCAGAGTGCAGGGTCAGCCATGATACAGCACCCCTGGAGCAGAGAGGGTTAAGGGCCTTGCAGAAGGTCTGGGCTTGAACGCCAGAGCAGTAACCCAGAGCCTTAACCGCTAATCCATCACTGCCCCATGACCACGATGATGATTGGGATTTTTGGATATATGATCAGGATTTGGAGGTTGTCTGTATTTTAATGATGAAGCTAGAGCTCCATTTCAGGTAAACTTAATAGAGCTTCTCCCCAGGATGCAGACGATGTACTGGCACTGTGAGATGGTAGTCATGTGGTCCAGGAGGACATCTTGAAGGCACAGCTTACAGGGCAGGAGAGTTGCTGTATCGCTATCCTTACTGGCACTGCAATGAGGGTTGCTCATAGTACCTGTATCTGGGGAGCAAGAAGTGGTCGGCAAACACTGACAAGTCTTCACCTTCTCTCAACCGGCCATATTCCCTCTGTTAAAACTACGTATGCCTTATGAGCATCTTTGCTTCAGCTGGGGGTGGAGCTACTTTCACAGCCAGAACAATGAAAACGGCATGAAGCAAAGAAACGAGCCGCATTATTATGAAATGAGATCATTGTAGAGATCCAGAAAGCCACTGTCAAGTCAAATGGAGTTATCAAAGGCTCACGCTGTTCCTGCACAAATTCCACTGTACATAACAATCTGCCCAGATTCATGCAGTCCTGAGGAATTCAAGGCTCGAATGTGATAAATCAGCACTCTCGATGAGTTTCGCAATTCCTGAGAGCTTTAAGTGCAACACTTTTCTGCTTTCCCTCTCAGCCAGAAGTGTCGATATGTACAAATCCACCGATTAAAAACGTCTGATAATCCCTTTCTGGGCTCCTATCAAGCTGCAACAAGTCAGTGAGCCGCAAACTTTCATTATACTGAAGAACAGAATCTGAACATCAGCGAGAAAAGGAAAAAAAAACGATGGAGCTTTTACATACTCAAGTTTCAGAAAGTCAAACGTTGCCCTCGGTATTCGTACGCCGAGCTAGGACGGCGCCGTGTTGGACCGGATGATCCACAGGGTCGAGTGCTGGTGGGCACAGATGGTGTGGAGAGAGCGGACTACGCAGACCGCACACTCGTATTATGCAAGACTGTGCTCTCGGTTCATCTACAGATTTCCACCACTCTGTGTCTAATTCAGACATTGCTTATAGATATATAGTATCTGGGGAGTATGATGCAAAGCAGAGTTAAAAAATGTCAAGGATCAAATTATATAACGCCACCCAGGCATCAAGTAAAGCTTGAAGCCCACAGTGATATGATCCATCTATCTATCGATCCATTTTCTGTACCATTTATACGATAAAGGGTCGTGGGGAGCCTATCGCAGTGGACTTCCGGGCACAATGTGGGGGACACCCTGGACGGTGCGCATGGGCGCAATCACACACCCATTCACACACTACGGACAATTTAGAGACGCCGATAAGAATACAACGCATGTCTTTGACTGGGGGAGAAAACTGGAGTACCAGGAGGAAACCCCCCCCAAAGCGCAGGGAGGACATGTAAACTCCACACACAGGGCACACGTTCCTTAATCTGGAGTAATCTGTTTATTATCGATTAAGCATGAGGGGGATCTGGAGCACTGGGCGCAAGGTGAAAATACACCCGGTGCCAAACACCAGTGAAGTCTGTTTATATTCTGTCTACTGTAGGTTTAGTCAAAAATTTAGCCATTTAATCCTTTATCACCTTTCACTGACAAACCGCAACTGCGACGAAACCCTCAATTATTTGTGATTCAGTGTTCAGAATTTGAATCAGCTATGAAATCACCTACACTCGTGTCACGCTATATTATCCCCAGTTGTTGTTTTGATTTGTGATCGTCGTAGTCCTGAAAATACTTACTATACTTATTATACAATATGGCATTAAGCCAAGCTTTCTCGCTTCACATAAGTGTTTTTCTGGCAGCGCATCCATTACATCACCTGCCCTTCACCAGCTGCCAGCAAGTCCATCTGTCCTACTGTATAAGCAGGATAAACAACATAAAACTAACAGAGAGAGAGAGAGAGAGAGAGAGAGAGAGAGAGAGAGAGAGAGAGAGAGAGAGAAGAACTGAAATAATGCCAGCAAATAAATGAAATCTATTCGTCAAACACTCACTTAGCCTTGCTTGTATTCCTGAAGACTGGCATATATTTGTATAAATGTGAAATCTCACCCTTTCTGGTAGAAAAGTGATTTTACAAGCTACTTGTGGAAGAACATTTCGTAACGTGAGCTGTGCTATGCCATGTCCATTAATCTCATGGATGCCAGTGCCACGTCAATACACAATGAGAGAGAATTCAAAGATGCACCCAAAAACACCCAATGGTGTACTGATCTGTGTTGGGACACAGTCTAAGTACTCTACAGATAGATTGTGCATATTAATGTCAGCAGTGGGTCCCAGGGTCCCTGGTTCGATCTTGCGCTCGTGTTACTGTCTGAATGGGTCTCCCATGAATTCCCTGTGTTCATGTGGGTTTCCTTTGGGTCCCTTCTACTGTCCCAAAACATGCAAATGAGCAGATCGGCTGCACTAAATTTCCCCTGGGTGTGAATGGTGCTGTGTGATAGGCTGGCGCTCCATCCGGCGTGAACTCTTCCACCGTGCAACCAGTGTTACTGGGACTGGCTCCAGATCCACTGGGACCCAGGATTAAGCTGTTACTGAAGATGAGTTAAAATCAACGAGACTGTCACAGTTACTAAGAATTAGGTAAAAAATTGAAACAAAATATCTTAGTCAAAATAGTTCAAAAATAAGTACACCCCATGGAAATCGTTGGCTTTTATTTATTTATTTCTTTTGGACATATTTATACGAGCAAATGTTTGATCCTCTTTGAAACAGCGCCTATTAATAAAGGTGATATGTCACTCTAACAAATGACACATAAAATTGACATTTTGTAGTAATTTTCACATTTTAAATAAACAAACAAACAAAAAGAAAAAACCCCAAAAATGATCAAGTCACATGGGGAAAGTAAGTACACCCCTACATTTATCACACCTTCGAATCCATATAATTAGAGTCAGGTGTTCTAGATCGGGTGCCAGTGATTAGAACCTGCTTAGGGAGTGCAGGTGGATCCTGTCTTATTTAAAGCTCTCATCTAGTGTCTGGTGCTCCCTTTGTTATCGAGGTGTGTGGTGTCATCATGCCAAGATCTAAAGAGTTCTGTAAGGCCTTCAGAAAAAAAAGGTCGCGGATGCCTATGAGTCTCGGAAAGGGATTTAAAAAGATCTCCAGATTACTTTAAACACATCGTTCCACGGTAGGGAAAATCATCTACAAACGGCGCAGATTTCAAACGACTTCCAATTAGTCCAGGACCGGACGTCCCGGCGAATTCCGTCCAAGAGCAGACCGTCTGATGCAAAAAGAAGTCTCCAAGAATCCCAAAGTTTCATCACAGGATCTGCTAGTAAGTCTGGCAACTGTTGGTGTCAAAGTGCATGCTTCTACAATCAGAAAGAGATTGGACAAATTTGATCTGCATGGGAGGAGTGCCAGGAAAAATCCTCTGCAGGATGAGAATACTATCTACTCATACCAACTGTGAAGCACGGTGGTGGAAATGTTATGGTTCGGGGTTGCTTCGCTGCCTCAGGGACTGAACAGCTTGCGTTCATTGATTAAATTATGAATTCTGCATCATATCAAAGCGTGCTTGAAGATAAAGTGAGGCCATCTGTCTAAAAGTTGAAGTTGACCCGAAAGTGGACCTTTCAACAGGATGATGAGCCTAAACACACGAGCAAATCCACCAAGGAACGACTCAAAAGGAAGAAATGCAGGGTTATGGAACGGCCTAATCAAAGCCTGGATTTGAATCCCATTGAGATGTTGTGGGGGGATTTGAAATGGGCAGAACATGCAAGAAAACCCTCAAACATCTTACAACTGGAAGAATATCGCATGGAAGAGTGGTCAAAAATTCCGATGTCCGAGACCGGTGGTCAAGTATGAAAAACACCTACAAGAATTATTTCTGCTAAAGGGGGCGATACGAGCATCTGAGGCCAAGATCTATTGATATTTCTGTGAAGTAAATGATTGAAAAAGCTCATTTTCCTTGTGGTTTTGTTCAAGTATCTACACTTCACTAATAGGCACTGTTTCAAAGATGATAAGCGTTCCATCATGCCTGACTACATTTTCCTCTTATTTGATTACATTGGATTCTCTCGATATTCATTCATTCTCATTCTCATTGTCTCTCTCTCTCCTCTGACTGGCCTCAGCTCTTGTCTGTCACTGTGTAGCCTGACTTCTTTCATGCCTAAACTTGGAACATGACGAAGTTTGGAGTATCTCAGCTGGCATATGATGTTTGCGTACACATTTCCTGCCAATTCCAGACGCTTCTGACACAGCACTGGGACTGTGAAATATTATTATGGGATTGTCACAGCACCTCAAGAACATCACTGTTGAACATTTCCTTTCAGTAATAAAATCCCACACACAGTAGCTTTAATAATAAACCACCAACTACAGAATATATATATATATATATATATATTTTCAGTAGAGATAAATCCATTAATAAAAGGTTTACACACTTGTCTTACACAGGAAGTGAGCTCTGCCTAAGGAAACAGGTTGGCTTCCTGATGAGGACCAGCATTTCTGTAGCATTGCTTCTGTGTACCACACTGACCGTTATGCTATCTCCACAGCGGACGCACAACTGACGCCATCACTGCGAATACATTTTACATGCTGATCAACCCACACAATATTAAACAATGCATCAAGCGAACTGTTCCCTAATACTAATGTCACCTAATACCTAATTATCGGTCCTTAATGGGATCCACTAGACATATCATGCCACCTAGAGAAGGCAACAAAATACCAGTACAGACCAACAGAGACCATTACAGTTTCCATTACAACCAATACTCCCATTATAACCATTAAAACCATTACAAATTCTATGAGGGTATCAATCATTTTTCTGTTATTATTAAGTCCAGTGTAAAATAAACCTCACAGGAAAGATGACGTGAGCGTCACTACTCACCTTCAGCTGAAGATGCTGTGTGTCAGGAATCACAGCGCGATGTCCTCAACGCGTTAACACAATATCCTGTGGCATTATAGTACTGACTATGAGAAGACGCTGCGAGAGAAATAGTGATTATAATCGGGAGAATAATTAATCGGAAATGAAAACCGAGCGGTTTTCTCGGTGTGACTCTTACAGAGCGGCGCCATTAGACTACACCTCAGCTCACACCAGGCTCGGAGACACTATTTACTTCGAGATGATGTGTTTTAGAGATCTCTGCTGGACAAAAACAGTAAATACGCTACGCCCTTGTCTTTGTCCTGTTAACTGCTGCTGAGTTGTGTGGAAATAAAGCAGAATGTAAACTCAATTCATCCATATATCTATCATTTTCTGTACCGCTTCTCCTTCACAGGGTTGCAGGGAGCCTGGAGCCTATCCCAGGGGGCACGGGGTACGAGGCGGGGGATTTCCTGGACATGATGCTAACCCACTGCAGGGCACGATCACACACTCACACACCCATTCACACACTACGGACAATTTAGACATGCCGATCAGCCTACAACACATGTCTTTGGAACGGTGGAGGAAACCGGAGAACCTGGAGGAAACCCCCGAAGCATGGGAAGACCATGCACACAGGGTAGAGGCAGGAATTGAACCCCCAACCCTGGAGGTGTGAGGCAAAAGTGCTAAACATTAATCCACCGTGCGCCCTGAACTCATTGAAATATATAATGCTTTAACAGCAGACATCATCACAAAGCGGGTTTGTAGATGTATATTCACGTAGATCTCTATCGGCCTTGATGAGTGCCGGCGGCGACAGCGGTAAGGAAATAACTCAGGATGACATGATGAAGAAACCTCGAGAGGATCCAGACTCAAAAGGAAACCCATATCCTTCATAAATACACTTCAACAAGTGTATACTATAAACTCAAAGTGTGTTGAATGGATGTTAGAGCATTAGAGCAGATGTTCTTAGGTACAGTATCCAGGTGAAATTATCTACTGAAAACATTGTGAGACTTTGTATTATAAAGTTATGCCATGACTGGATGATGATATGACTCGCCTGTTGAAAATTATACAGACTATATTCATATAGATTATATTCTGGACTATTCATTTGTTGTTTTATTTTTTATTATTGAATTGATCATTTAATGTGTACAGCATTTTGAGAAGTTCTTATTTCAAGGGGAAAAAAAACAACTAAGCAACCAGTGTATAATAAAACAGGCCGAAGGCCTATAGATCAGGGGTTCTCAAACAATATATAGCCAGGGACCCCTTTAGTGTAAAATAAATTCCATGTCCCCCTCAGTACAGATTTATCTCATAAATTATTATAGCTGGTATTACTGTGCAAATTTATTGTGTAAATGTGTACATTTTTCTTCTATTTACTAGAACCATAGAGCTTTCTATTCCGGAACTTTCCACTGAAAGACCACAATGATGAACCAAAGAGTTCAAGATGTTCGAGACACGTTCTTGAGTTATTGGTTTGGAGTACACTCAGTTAATTCAAGTGACCGGTCAAACCGGGTAATAGCTATACAAACTTAATGATAAATATAATAACTGTAGTAATAATGGGTTGTGATTTCCCCCACTGTAACAAAGTTAAAACAACAACAACAACAACAACAAAATCACAGACCTCCTCGCTGTGCGTCACAGCCAGACCCCAGCTTTGAGAACCACTGACCTAGATCTTAACCAGATCAAATGAGGCCACCAATCTGAACTTCTGGATGGATGCCATAAAACCAGTACCAGTAACTTAAACTATTGAGCAGACTACTGATAAGAGGCACAACTAAGTTGTGTGTACCAGTCCATATAAAAAAATATGAAAATGGGTACGCCAAGATGCCAGATATCCAGAGTGACTGATTAAAACATGGGAAAACAACACCTTACATTAACTCCGATGATAAGTTACAAATGGTTTGATGACCTTACTAAGACCCTCTGCGTGAGGGTTTCAATGGCTGTGATGTCCACCAGATGTCAGCATAATCCATGTAATGTGCATTTTGCACTCGCCATGGCCAGGATTCATGAAAAGCTCTATTCATGCTCCTCTGAAAACAAGATCTCGCCTTGCTTTATTTAGTCAGGAGCAGACATGCTACTCAACATGTTGAGGCATGTTACGACATGTTCATTTCCAGCATTTCTGTCAATCTGTCTAACATCATAGACCACATAATGTATAATATGAGCAGTCATGCCGGACTAAGGTTTATATTTCCACAACATGATATTAGACTGCATCTTTCACAGAAACCACAGGTTGAGGAACTATAGTCCGCTGAGCTCTGGTTATTGGCTTGTTTAATGTCATTTATGACTATAGGCCAATGAACTGATTCAGGGAATAAAAAAAACAAAACCCCACAATAACAACAACAACAACAACAACAACAAAACCATACACAGACATTTAGCTAAGAACAGAAACACAACCAAAAAAAGTAATAATCCCTGTAATGTAAACAAACAAACTAGGGATGTTTATTTAGCCTGCTAGCATGTCTATGCATTTTTAACAGGGAATGTGCGAACCTTGTTGACAACCTTTAACACTGATCTTGGATTTATTTTATAAACATATTGGAGCACAAACTATAAAATTCCATATCTTGTGTGTGTGTGGACAGATCCTTATCAATGCAAACACAGCTGCTGGGTGTAACAGCTTTCCAAACCTTCTATTTGATTATATTAGTATGTATCTTAGGCCTGCATGCCTAACTGCGTTTTCATTTTGATAGAAGTGCTTCAGGAAAATTGGAATTGGAATGCAAGAATGTAAATGTTAACCTATTTGAAAATGTACACACATCTGCCAGACTAATCTAACACATCACCTCCTCACTTCGTCCTCTTTTGCTCTTTTCCTACTCCTTCATAAATCCCCGCATGTCCGATATCACATTACCCCCGTCTATCGCCCAACCCCCATGCACAAACAGCCTTTCTGGGAGGCCCCATGAGTGCTGCTGCTCAGGAACAATCCCACTTGGGCGAGGTTTGTGGAAGCTGGACAGACTGCAGATTTTATGAGGTTATAAATTCAGAGGAGTGTAGAAATGAAGACATTGTCTTATAGTCTGGTCATTTATGTGCCGTTAGTATGAGTGGCCCTGGGGGAAAGCTCTATGGCGCCTCCTAATTAGCAACACGGAAGCTATCAAGGTGCAATTCTAACCCGAGACCAACCGATAAACCATATCATGTTGATCTGAACATCCACGTATCAGCCGTGTGGCGTACGGGTGACAGTACTGAAAGCATCCATGTGTTAAATGACATCATAGAAAATTATGTCATAGGGATTGTACTTGGTCTCATGTTCTGCCTGCATTATGTGCACTACAGAAAACAAATGCCACCTCCAGTTTAACACAATCCCTTCAGTAGCAAAGACTCCATCTGCTAAAACTAATGTCTCATTAAAGGGGAGGTAATGTAATTAAAGCCCTCCAGAATGTGGGATGTTAGTGTGGAATATTATTCCAATATATTATAATGAAAGGCATATGTCCAATGTTCTCAGGACTCTGGGAAGGTTTGTTGAAACTCTCCCCTGCTCTGGGGAATAAGGTGGCAGGGGGCATTTTTATGAGAGAGAGAGAGAGAGAGAGAGAGAGAGAGAGAGAGAGAGAGAGAGAGAGAGAGAGAGAGAGAGATAGGGGCATTTAAAATCTTTCCATTGCTCAGTAACATTGTTGTTCAAACTCAAGAAATATTCTGCTCATTGTTTTGTTTTTGCAAATGGTAGTTTTACAGCCCAAGTTTATATTCATAGTGGCAATAAAACCTAGCCACTTGAAATTTAGATAATGAGAAAAAAAATAAAATCAGCATTTAAGAACATTTATTCACCTCTTCCAGCTACCAAAACCTTTTACTGACGGTACACCAAAGTCTGTGCAGCATTATTGTCAACACATCTATATATCATGGCATGCAAATTGAAGGCCACCAATTTTTTGAATCAAATTCAACTAGGCTACTTTAGCCAGCATGGTATACCCTACCATGTGACCTCGCAGCCAATCGGTTAAAGGATCTCTTTTTGTCCACTGGAGCCAAGAAGGTCCGTCAAGCTCGTCTGCTCAAACACTCATCCAGAAACGCAAGAGGTGCTATAACGCAGGGTCCCAGCAGACTGCCCACGTGTCCTACCTGCTGAGACTTTGCACAGTCTGCACCCGCATCATTCCCATTCCAATTTCATTACTTTCAATCAATACATCTTTTTAAATCCAGATTGAATTTTCATGGTTGAGTTGACAGAAGATGACTATCTGGCCCAGATGTCCTCTGTGCCTCTTATTTAACCTCTGGACCTGGGTGGTAAAGGCCTGAAAAACACTCAAGCTGGTTTGACACTATGTCCACTAAGCCCCTTAATTAAATTATATGAAAGACAGAAGGGCCTTATGACCTCACTGTGGCATGGATTGAAAAGAAAAAAAAAGAAGAAAGAAATCCCAGCAGCTAACTACAGTGTCCCATAATACTTGAGTTATCCATAGTGGCTAAGTATGGACTAATGTTTCAGTGATTTTAAGCCTGAGGGTGTACTGAGCTTTGACACCAGACCAATAGGGCCTGAATCTCCTCTCATCTATAGAAGTCTGATTACAGACCCGCTCCAGACAGCGTTGCTCTGCTATCCATTACAGAGAACTTGACAGTGGACCACCGTGAGTCCCCACCCCCTACATGTTTTTCTTAGCACAGACTAATGAACTTTTGGGGTCAAAAGTTAGACTGAGGCCACCGCTGACAGCCAGACAATGTCCAGAGGACCCTTCCATTGCCCTTTCTACCATCACCCATCACCTGGAGCCTCCCTCTACTCATCCATGCATATGTTGGAGTTCCCAGTTACCAGCTCCTGCACACCTTGATTAGGTTGGGGTGCCATTGCCTCATCATGACTGTCATTGGACATTGACCAGCTCCTTACCATGACTTCATTTAGCCTGAAGGGTCTTTCAGTGGAACACAGTCTACACTCTGAGCATCTGACTCTGGCCTGGAGTAATTAATGACATCAGCGGCAGCAGCAGTGGCAGAAGCAGAGGCACCCTGTGTTTTCCAGCATAGTTATTTCCCTGATGAAGTGGATTGTTTCACGGCCAGTGACAGACTCCTGGGGACGGAATGAGAGGCTATGTGTGTGAGGATTTGTTCTTTGCTGAAAGAACCTCGCTTTTCTCAATCCAGCTGCTGGACCCCCCACTCAGGAGAAAGGTCAGACTGTGTCCATCACCAGAGCTGGAAATGGCTTTATTAGCAGCTGGACGAGAGGAAGCTGTGGAGCTGTTTCAGGGACATATGTGGGTGCCTAAAGGCTCAGTTCCTTATTAAGGCCAGCTACACTGTGGCTCAGTTTACAATCAAGAGGCAGGACCTGACAGTGTAAGGTACAGACAATGGCAGGACTGGATCACATGAGCAGAGCAACACTGTAATTTAAGAAGTGGGACAGCAGGAGACATGTTTATTGGTTATTAGACAATGGCTGGAGAAAGGTTGAGCCCCATGACCTCTTCTATGGGATGCTGTGATATCTCTGTTTTTGTGAGCAGTGGTGGCTTTTCACTGATTGGAAAGTTGAGAGTTCAGTTCCCACTGCTGTCCTCGGGGTCTGCTCTGACCCCAACTTCCTTCAAGGCTGGGATATATTTGTAAAATACTTTTTTTTACTGTGCTGTACAGTAAAATACTTTTTTATTTATTTATTTTTTGTATTGCACACTGCAGCTGTGAAATGTATTCAGAAATAACCTTTGATTTTTAATTCAGTGAAAGTTTTAGGATTAGAATGCATTTGACTTCCAAAATGGCTGCTCATTTGCTGTAAACAGTAGTGCTTGAAAGTTTGCGCGCCTCCCTGCCCATTAAGAACGTAAAAGTTTGTAAATTTGATTTCTAAAATGTTTTGGCAGTAAAGACCAAACTTTTTTTATCAGAATGCTCTCTCTCTCTCTCTCTCTCTCTCTCTCTCTCTCTCTCTCTCTCTCTCTCTCTCTCTCTCTCTTTTTTGTGCATGTGTATGTGTATATATGTGTACTGTATATGTGTGTGTGTATATATATATATATGTATGTGTGTGTGTGTGTGTGTGTGTGTTTGTGAGTCCATGTCCGTGCACACTTAATGGCTGAGAGACAGAAGGCTGAAAGAGACTGGCAGGGTTCCCTGTTAACAAGGCTTTGACAGAGAGGCAGCAGCATGACGCTGAGCAGCACAGACGACTCTTTTTCACTGCAGAGATTTGTGAAATTGAAACTGCAGGCAAGCTCCTGTCATGCACTATAGACTCCTAATGCAAATGTGGACTGATAGCAGCATGACTTTGGCTTCGCATCGCGGCCTGGACGCCCGCTTTAGAGATGGAAGAAGGAGGATTGGATGGGTCATTTTTGGGTTTCTCTCTGTCTCCTCTTTTGATCGACATTGTAACTTAATCCAATCCGACTGTAAAACCGTATAGCCTGATTGACTTTAATTATGTCTAATTAAACGTATTATTCTATTACTCACTCCAACCTTTAACGTCTAAGTTTATTAATGGCTCCTTTCGTTTTCTTTATAATAGCAGTGGCATGAGAATATAGAGACTTGGAACGAGGCTGTCAGTCATTGCATACCTTCATCACTCTGCGTGTAGTTCAACATCAAATCAGAGCCAAACCAAGCACAAGACCTCAGGGCTAGACCCAGCCATGTTGAGCGTAGAGCTATCGCATTTAATTCGAACACTGTCTCGGAGCCACGTTCTCGCAGTCTCCCGTGTCACAAAATGTCAAAAAAAGATTATGACAATTCAATCAGTTTACAGACTGGATTTGCACTGCTTATCACAGCAGCTTTGACATTTGAGGTTGAATATAAAAACAGAAAATATGAGTAAATAAATAATAATAAAAAAAAAGAAGAAGAAAGCATTTCCCCTGATAAAAATGGAGGAGATGTAAAACATTTTCATTACTCGCCGCCTTGAGACTCTACCAGTGTTATGCTTTTTCAAGGTCAGTAGACACATAATAGGCTATTACTCCATGTGTGTGTATGTCTGAGTGTCTATTGGAGGGGGGCGGTCTCTGGTTTGGCTCATGGTCAAAAGCCAAACAAAATGGATGAGTCAGGTAATGACAAGGAGAGTGTGGAATTCTGAAACTCAGACTCCTGATCGATGGCAGCAGCACCAGACAATACCGTACCCACTGGCCTGCTGCAGGCATGAGCCATGGCCCAGAACACAACCCTTCTAATATCTGTATGAACTGAACCCCAGGCTAACTCCATGTCTTTGTTACTTCAACTTGAGGCAGCTATGCTCTCCATTTTCACCACTCATAAACTGTAACTGAGAAGACCCAGGATGTTTCTGAGAAGCGGAAGTGTGGCATTGTCGAATCCCTTCTATTCAATTATTAATGCAGCGCCCCTGGCCAGAACTAACAGGGGCGTCTCTTCAAAGCCTGGGCAGGGTCATGATGGATACTGTTTCCCAGATTGCAGGGCCAGCGTTCAAAGGAAAGAGAGACAACCCGTTCATCTCTACTCCACACTCCCTCTCTCTCTCTCTCTCTCTCTCTCTCTCTCTCTCTCTCTCTCTCTCTCTCTCTCTCTCTCTCTCTCTCTCTCTCTCCATGCAACGTCTAGTCAATCTGGGGGTCAGTTTATTAAAGACAACAACACGATCGAACAGTTTGGCAGAAAACAAGAAGAAGAAACAAAAAGACTGGTATGTACTTTAGTGAAAATGTCAGTATGAAAAGCTTAAAGCTAAAGTTTTGTAAACAAAGCATGGAGAAGGCTGTACACTGTGTATGATTATATAAGAAGCAACGTGTTAGTGGTAGCTCCGTGGTTAAGATGTTGGGCTACTCACTGGAAGGTCGTGAGTTCAAACCCCAGCGCCACCACGCTACCACCGTTGGTACTTTGAGCAAGTCCCTTAACCCTCAACTACTCAGATGTATAAATGAAATAAATGTAAGTCGCTCTGGATAAGGGCATCTGCCAAATGTGTTAATTAACGATGCAGTATTATAACACACACTGGGTGGCACATAAATATGTGTTAAAATGAAGGAGAGAAAATACACAACTAGCCAGCACATCATGTGTTAAATGATCGCCCAATCACATTATGGACTGCTGTTCACATGGTTTTTGATTATTTATTTATTTTTTTTTACATGAAATGGAGAGTGTTGTACAAGTAAAAAAAAAAAAAAAAAAAGAGAAAAGCTGAATATGAATGAATAAATAAACAAATGAATGAACCTCTTCAATGAACATCTTCATTAACTGTTTTATCCTGGTCAGGGTTGCAGTGGACCTGGAGCTTATCCCAAGCTTATGGTACCATGCACGCGCACACACACACACACACACACACACACACACACACACACACACACACACACACACACACACACACTAATAGGCAATTTAGTATAGACAATCCATGCAGTGAACATGCAAAACTCAGAACACTGGAGTTTGTGCCACTAATAATAATAATAATAATAATAATAATAATAATAATAATAATAATGTTACTATTTTTCAATGATTAACATTGGACTTCTGTGAAAAAGAAAGGCAGCGCAGGGACAGTGGTGTGTGTCTGTGTACGTGTGCACGGTTGTTTTTAGTCGCATACCTACTCCAGCTTGCAGTGTAATAAAAGCAGGCCATGTGCAGTCTGCACCCCACTGTACTGAGACGGCCGTCACACGGCATCAGCACCACTCCAGAATAACATCACCCGAAATGAGACACTCCCCTCAGCACCCAAACACCAGTGGGGGGAGACAGAAAATTGAAATCTTAAACAGTTTTCTCCAGTATGAAATACGGCCTTGCAGTTTTAGCCAGCTTTACCTCCATACATCCTGTTTGATCACAGAAATGAACGCATAGTCACGACACTTGAAAGATTCGTTCACTTTCTCCGCGTTTCTGCCTGCATTTTCACAGATTCCTGAAGTGTTGCACTGGGGGGCATTGCGAACTACTGCACTCCACAGCTCAGCCCCCTGCTGGGACTGCAGACACACCATGTCTACCTCAGTAATTCTGTTCGACATGGTGAAGTCACTGGCCTAAAAGGCTGCTGTCATAAAGAAAGAGATTGGGGGTGTGTGTTGAGCCTGCCTTACCTAATGGTGTTTGGCAGAAATGACGTGCTTAATGCTCTGCGGTGTTTGCATTGCCATACGCTGGAACCTGGGGTCCAGACATTCAGCCTGGGTCACCTCTTTTCACGTTCATGTGCTATAACTGTAGACTTAGTGGAATGAGCCTTTTTTTTTTTAAAAAAGTGTGATTAGTGCAGTGGAGACACTATGCTAATAGGGATCGACCAAACTGACACACACAATCACACAACACAATTCAAGTCTTTAATGCTGTGTCCGCACGTTCCGTTAGCGAGATTCCATAATCGTTTGATCGTGCTCGAAATGAAGTATCGGAAGAAATAAATTTTCCATGCGTCTTAATGAGCCAGACACAAATGGAAACTCAGACAGGACAATGTCATCTCTCTAGAAATAGAAGTGCATCTGTGTGTAGTTTGGATGCTAGTTGGGAAGTTGTGGCCTCACTTCGGGGAACTGACTGCTTACCTATTGATCAGGGAAATGAGAGAACTTCATCGCAGACAGCGAAGCTGACCAAAACATGAAAACTTTCTGCACTTTGGAGTACTGTTACAGGCTAAAAGGCACTCTGAGCACATGGGGTACCATCGAGTAGGGGTGGGGTGGGGGAGAGCTTTGCCAGAGAGGCATGTGAGTACACTGTCGGCATTGCTTAGGGTCAGACTGAAGGTCCACGTACGGCTCTACCTTACCTGTATCTGGGACTCTTATGAATTTGCTTGTCGTGACAGTTGCATGATAACCGCATGCCATTATGCATTGTGAACCTGAAATGCAACTCGTACAAAAGTAAAGAATGAAGTCTTCGTTTACACACAGAGTTGAGTCAGTCTGTCTGCTTAGTCAGACTACCAAACCGCAGATCAGGCAATAAAAAGAAACCCTGTAAGCTAAATGGTATCTATTAATGAAAGGAAGTATTGGCACTGTTCCTTGAGTGCCAGAGGGTTTAGATTATAAGCGTATATTTATAGAAGAAATAAATCTAGGCTAGCATGTGCATTTGGGACAATTTACCAAATATGTTACATCCAGCCGTATCATTACAAATGCCCTCTAGCTGCTTTCGACTAAAGGTTGCACTGTGACTTTGTTAAATACTGCAGGTTTATACATAATTTACTAGTATAGTGGTGGACAAATGTTCATTCGATAGCCTACTGGGCAAGTACAACCTTCAGTGTGCTGCTCAGTCCCTTGTTTTGAATGCAGAAACATAACCGACTAGGCTAAAAAGTGCTAGCTAATGTAACATAATGATGTATGGAAAGTTAGCTAGTTACGCTAAGTAAGTCATCGGCCAAGGCTGAACTAGCTATTCATAGTGAACTTTATTTTGCTCAGAATGATCAGAATTTACACATAATCCACTAACAAACATAAATCTCAAAGTATGGCCTTCATATAGTTTATTTGCAGCAAGAATTTTATTATCTTTAAATCGTTGAAATAACCTTTTTTTTTTTTAGCACACATTAGCATTAGTGCTAGCTAATGTAACATAATAATGTATGGAAAGTTAGCTAGTTACTCTAAGTAAGTCATTGGCCAAGGCTGAACTAGCTATTCATTTCATTCTGAACTTTATTTTGCTCAGAATGATCAGAATTTACAAATACCTGCATGTTCCTGAAAGATAGAGATCTGTTCATGCTAATTAACCCACCTGGTTAAAAAAAAAAAAAGATTCTACAGGTAACCAGATAGCACCTTGGCTGAGGGATACAGAATGACTGAGTCACCAGAGTGAACTGCATTCGTTTTAAACACTGAAACATTTCTTTTTGCGAAGATTTATAAGGAGTATAAGTTTATAACCTATAAAACCGATAACCTATAAAACCCTTTAAACCTATAAAAAAAAATCGTGTACGGTAGCACCACTTTTATTGTTCTCCGCTTATCGCTTTGCTCATTTGTAAGCTGCTTTGGGGGGGGGGAAAGCGTCTGCTAAATGAATGAATGTAAATGTAATTTTCCTTTTTTGGTTGTTAAACCTACATAATACGTCCGACATACGTTTATTTCTTTACCAAATACTCAAGGATTAAAAACATGTTATAAACACAGTAACGGCTCACACTGAAATGTTTTTCAGGGCATGCATTATCCCCTATGCATAATGCAGGATATATGTTGTGTAAAGATATTTGAACAATAAGTTGTCTGTTGACTCCTGGCACACTACAATTGGTCATTCTCTTGAACTGTACAGATTTGATGCATGTTCTGGTCTGCTTTCTTTCCTGCAGGTCTCGAATGTGGGAGATAAATCGCTCCAGCCTCACTTTAATAATCTCGCAGTGGGAGGGCTACAGCTGATGGGCATCTTAGTGCTATTCCACGGCCGCTTCACCCTCCAGGAAGCAAGCGTCCGATTTTTTATTTATTTATTTATTTTTTTTCCAGGGCTGGCCTGCTTAATGGAATGGAGACGATTTGAAACAATTTGCTTCAGAAATCCAAGGTACACGGATAACTGCGGAGTGTGGTGCTTAAAGGCGGTAATCAGAGTAGTCACATTAATCTTAGTGCTGCTTATGTCTCCAGCACAGCCTTAATGAGGAGAGACCAAATAACATGCTGACATACATGTTACATACGACTGGGAATATTCCCTTTCTGTTAAGAGCCACACACACACACACACACACACACACAGTTTACAGACACACAGGTCATTATCAGTATGCATGCATTAGCAGCAGCGTACACCGAGTACATTTAATCCATGTAATGATGAAATATAGTTGGGATATTACTGTGTATATTCCGAATACAAAAATATCTATTAAGTACAGTATATTCAGATGTTTTTTTTTTTTTTTTTTTTTTAGTGATGTTTACTCCTCATCTGATTACACAGATTAGTATTTGGGTCACGTTTCTACATTTAAAACAGGGACTTTAGCATAACGTCCATAAGCATAATTGGGGAGCCTTTTGTTTATGAGCTCAGTGAAGTAGATTCAGTGGATTTGGATCTACAACGTCCATCTATCCATCAATTTTCCGTACCACTTATCCTACACAGAGTTACGGCGAGCCCGGAGCCTATCCGTGGGGACACGGGGTGCGAGGACACCCCGGAAAAGCTGCCAACTGATCACAGAGCACAATCACATACACATTCACACACTACAGACAATTTAGAGATGTCAATCAGCCTACAACGCATGTCTGTGGACTGGGGGAGGAAACTGGAGTACCCGGAGGAAACCCCCCGGAGCATGGGGAGAACATGCAAACTCCCTGCACCCAGGGTAGAGGTGGAAATCGAATCCCCGACCACGATTAACCACGATTACCGTGCCCCCGTATCGACAATGTCTAAAATGTAAATTATAAGGGCATAATACCTGGAAACTTTCAGCCATAGAACCTGTATCCTATGCTAGCTTGCTAATTAAACTTTGTCATTTTAGTAATAAGCATCGTCTTGGGTGTTAAAGTCCTTCACTGGCTTGGCTACTGTTAAATACGCTGCTGTTAAAATCTCGGAGAATAATAATGAACTATTATTATGAACTATAATAATGTTTCGTTCATCAAACCAAACGTTTAAAAAAAAAACAAAAAAACATTATTAACGTTCAATAAGACATCATTAATTTTTTTCCTAGTGCCAGTCACTGTTAGCTGACTAGACAGCAGGATGAGTCATAGTCACTGGCTCCTGGCACAGACACCATGTCTCCTTAAGCGATCACAGTGGAGGATCTTTCACCAGTCGAGTAGATGCTGAGATTTCTCAAATCTCCAACCAGGAAGTGCTGCAACAGTTCAAGCGTAATTGACACCCTTAGCCTAGCTTTCATATATTGTGCTGCTACATATTGTACTCCTATTGTACAATATAAACAACACGTATAGTACCACGAAACAGTATGTATTACATATTGTAGTATAATGTTGTTGTGTATAATGTTAGAGAGAGAGAGAGAGAGAGAGAGAGAGAGAGAGAGAGAGAGAGAGAGAGAGAGAGAGAAGCCCTATGGAAATAAATACCATTGTTATATTATAAAGCATTATTTTTATAAACCATTTAAAAAAAAAAATAAGATTAATACATTAAGGTGGCCTGTGTGCATTTACTCACAATAAATGAATCACTGAAGTCCTAATGCACTGGGTGCATATACTGTACAAGACAAATAATGCATGAGGGGAGCAATCGCTGTCTTCCTCATTAACCCTATCGAGTATTCGTTTTTTTTTTATTATTTCATTTTGGTCTGACCTTTCCATTGTATAAGATAAAAATGAAAGTGAGCCAGATGAAATGATTTTATACAGTGAGTCCATACAATGACAGTGGCTAGAATGTAATAAAATTGCGCCTTAATGTTATGGGACATCTGTCTAGTCAAATGTGAAAGGGTAAAGGTTCATGGTCTCTCCCTTTCTGGCCGCATTAGTGTCTGTCTCTCTCTCTCTCTCTCTGTGTCTCTTAAGGAGCGCTGGACTAATGATAGCTCGATTATGGGCTCATATCCATTATGCAAGAGCATTTTATAGGTGCCTGCAGCTGGGACAAAACCATTAACATGCTGCTATTTGAACTCTCATAATGCTGATGCATGGTTTGTGTGCAAGCTGCAAAGATGAGGATCAAGTGCTGTTTAATCATCTCAGAATGTTAAATGAAAAAAAAAAACAAACAAAACAAATCCAGGCTTTTTTTTTTTTTTCATCTGGAATAACATCTGTTCTATGAGGTCTGACTGATGGTGAGAATGAATTAAAAATACAACCCCTTATAGGGAGGGAGTGACATGCAGTCAGTGTTTTTGGCATATCGGTCATGCAGGAGAAACCCAGGATGCACTTCTGCACAGCTTGGATGAGGTAATTTCCTTATCAACTCGCCTGACCCTATTTCTGTTCGCAGGCTTCATTAACCCTTTCAGAACGGGATGAAACTTCAGACCGGTTCTGGGGTAGAGAGCAATGCTTTCCTTCCTTTTTAAATCAGGTTCTAGTGGTAAGGGTCTTGAGATTTTCTGATCAGATATCACCAATCAGTCTTGATGCTTAAATGCGTCTGTGTGTTGTATAATAAGATTGGTATATTGGGGTATATTCATCACCTCAGTGATGAAGAGGTGAGGCCAGTGAGGATGCCTGTACGCTGGGGAGCTGGACGGAGAGGGTGTGGTGTCCTCCAGGGTCCTCTGGTGCCAGGCAACACATGGGCCCCAGATAACAGGAGGTGCTGTTTGGATTAGGGGTGTGACGAGTGAGAGAAGCTCCAGAGGCTCAGACAAAATGAGTGCTGCATGATGGGGCTCTGCAAGAAGGAGATAATCGCCTTTCCTACCCTCATGCTATTCGCATACACCCTAAGGGTTCAATAGAGATAGAAAGCAGCACCTTACACACGCAGGAAGAACACCGAGAGTGTACTTTAATACAGTATGCGTGGATAAAATTTGCTTTTCCTTTTGCACATCTGAATGTGGGATGCCAGCGCTGAGGTTGATTTCATAATGGAACGAGGGTAGGAGGTGTGTAGGCATGGGCAAAATAAGAAAATAAGAACATAAGCATGTCTGTGTGATGTCGGAGTGACACAGGCACCTGTTGGATGAGTGTATTCTCCCATCGTACTCACCACGATAAAGCAAGCTGCAGCAGGGGCAGGAATATCCAGAAGTAACAGGTCCTGCTACTTTCCATCCGAAGCGCCCGCTGTGCATGTCAATTAAAACGACTTTATATTTAAAACAAACCTTATCTTTCTCACTTGTGTGTTTTATTAGTATGCCCAAGAATAGGAGCCAGAAAAGTGGTTTGACGACATCATTGTACAGTAAACTCCCACAACCAGCAGGGGGCAGTAGAGAAATCCAGTTCTCCAGCACATAGTATGCTTCTGTTTTGGATACAGTGAGCCGAGTGGTTTATGTTTCACATTTAGAACATAAACCAGCATCATAGTTCTGTCAGGAGGCAAGTAGAGCTCTTTCAGTTCTCAAATCTCTCAAGCATCAACACCACACACTCAGACACATCACTTTCTCAGGCACAGGTATATACTGCCAGTGAGATGCAACTAGACTATCATAATAACTATCAGTGACTGTAACAAGAGCTATTTTTTTTATGATCAAAGCAATAACCATAAAGACAGGAAGGTGGGCATTACACGATTTCACAATTCCCACATATTCCCACGCCTAATAACCAGTCTCCAGAAACACAAGCGCTAAAAGGTGAAGCTTTTTATAGCCGCTGGCCTCCCACACCAGCGCCTGGCTCCAACATTGTTTATGTAACGTTATGCAGTTATCATGTTGCCACGGGGACGTCACGTGACGGATGGTGTGAAAGTGCTATGTGCTCGCGGGGCACTTTGCATGAACACACTGATATAATCGGCTCTTTCGTGAGCAGACGGCCAATGATTCATGCCCTATCAGTCTGTCAGTTCGAAAAATATAATAACAATCTTACACACTGTTCACAGCGCCTGTACTCAAGAACAGGTGAATCACGATTCTTAAGTACTGTCTGGCAAGTCAGAACGGCCTTTTACATCATAGCATTATCAGAGATCACAGTCATAAAATATCATCATGCAGCAGTCATAAAACTGATAAACCTACCTGGGGAATATTATCAGGTACATGTTTATTGCGGTGGATTTCAAAACGGAGTCTGGGGACCCTCGGGCACGGAAACTCCAACGGAAAGGATCACAACCATTGTCAAAGCTGCACTTATCATTGAGTTGTACTTATCATCTTATAGTTATTAGCCTGTTTGACTTGTCCCTTTACAAATGGGTTCAATACAAACCTTAATAACTGGTGTGTGTGTTGGGGGGGGTGGGGGGGGGGGGGCTCGTGATGGGACGAGCAGGCCTGTAAATGATGTCAACATGTCAGTGGAACATTCAGGAACAACGACAAAAAAGACAGAATAGGATCGCACACATATAAATAATGAATAGTTCATAAAATAAAACTCGAACTAAAAACATAGTTCATAAAAAAAAAAGAAAAAAAGAAAAGAAACATTTTTATTTTACAGCTCCACGGATCCCTGACTGCCAAGAGTTTGAGAGCCGCTGATTTATTGGGCCAGTTTGGGCTTGCTGTCGATATGAAACAATTACTCGTCTGAGCTCCTCTAGTCCACTTCGTACACGGCACGGCAAGATGCTTTTATTTAGTCCGAGTCCCAAAGCTTGGTAAGTGACACCCTGATTGCGGTATAGTTATGCGATGACATAGAGAGAATAATTTGGACAAAACGCTGAGAGAAGATTTGAGTATTTTGGCTCTTGCAGTGATTGGTGATTGACCCTCCACAGTCTGTCACACCGACATGCTAGTGGACTGCTCTCTTGATGAGGGAACATGATGTACCCTCTCAGACCGGATGAGGACAACGTGAACAAACAGTCCAGCTAAGCTTCCCCACGTTGGGCGCATTCACTTAAGCACCATTGATTAAGACTGGATCGATGCTGCTGATCAGCTCATTCGGATCATGACCCCCCCAGTTGTCCTTTTAATCTGCTAATCTTATTGAAACGGCCAAACCATCGTATATTGAAACCATCGTAAGTTGATCATAAGGTGAATGCAGACGTACATGCATGCATATCCTGCCCTTCCCCCATTATCCCAGCGTTCTAGCTTTCCCAGTCTAGATCACGCAGATTTAAATGTAACATATCATGTATTAACTTATTAATAACTCACGAGTCCATCATATCCTATGGTACATTGATATATTGATTTATAATTTATTAAACCCATTATATATACACACACAATATTCTCTATTGTTGTATACAGTGTTGCCAGTTTATTAAGAACACCTCCATTTTCCATACTGTTACTACAGTCCACAATGCAAATAATATCTGGTTGGGGTGGTCCTGTGGTAGAGTGCTCGAGGGGAAAGTGCGTCTACTCAGGACAGTATGGTGTCCCTTATAAAATGTCCGGTTACAAGGTACACCTAATAAAAGAATAACTGGTTTAAGAGTAACTGCAAAAGTTACTTAAAAATAAATATATAAATAAAATAAAGAAAAAGCCGCTTCACTGAGAGTCCTGTGGAGCAAATGATTGCTAGGTTCTTTGCATAGCTAAAAATATGGCCACAATCAGCGAAGCCTGAGGAATTCTCCGATGTTATCATCATCATTTTTTCCACATAATATGGTTCTTATAGCTATCTGTTGGAAAAAGATCTGATTAGATCAATGATCAAAGACCACGAAAGCCATGTAATTATTTCCATGCTCGCGTTCATTTTTATGTTAATCATAGTCAAGTTCCGTTTAGCTAAGTATCACGTAGCTGAAGATTCGGAGCTCTCAGGCGGTTTTGCTTTTTGATGGTCAATGTCAGACATTTTTTTTTTTTCGTAACGTGTAACGTATTTATTTATTTATTTGTTTATTTTTAAAATAAAAAGGGTACAAGAATGCTATTTGAAACCATGCACTAGAAATGCGATGTAAATTTCATATTCATATTCGAGTCAATAAAAGGCTGGGGGAAAAAAAAAAAAATGAAGAGTCATTTCTGCACGTGACGCCACCACGTGAATGATTAGACTTGAAACGTGGATCTTCATCAAAGCTCTGACTGAGATAAACCAGCTAAACTTTGAAAATGTCATCCATATTTAAACCGTGTTTAAGCATTTACTCCATGTGTATGCATGCACGAGTTAACGTGAATACCTTCTGATACACAGATTCATGGATGCACAGGAGTTCTACGTGGTGGTGCTTTCATATCCCGGGTAGCCTGAGATAAGGAGAGCTCCTGCTGGGCTCTTTCAGGTACACTGCAAATATGCAAACCGCCTGTGATCGCAGATAGGAGCAGAGAGATACTTCCACCACACTGTAATTAACGTTCTTTCATTAGGCACGACTTGATTAGTCATCGCTAATCACACAGCGTGCTGGAAAGCTTTCATTTTTCCAGACGTCGGTCAGCATACACGACCCAATCCCACTCTCTTGAGGTGAGCTCGGATCAGTAGGTCTTTGATGAGTATGTATATGCCGCACTGGAGTCTGAACATCTGAAAGTGGAGGTTAGCCGAGTTGGCACGGCGTGCTGTGATCAAACGCTAAAGCACGTCCATGAAAGGGAAGGTTTATCTGTGAAGTCGTAGAAAAAGAAACAAGGGGGAAAAAAAAAAAGTGAGAAAATAGTGTTGATTTTTCAGAAATCCACACTTCACTGACTCCGAGGGAAATGTATTGCCGTGGTCCTCTCTTGACCCTTGCTCCGACCAGGATGGGTTTCGGGGGGGTCAGTGAGTGTGGAATAATAAATATGGGTATCCTGTTTGGGAAAAGTGGAAGGAAAGGGACGGGAACTGCTTCAGACAGAGACAGGCCGACTCTCCTTCTCTCGGCCTGTTACTGTGTGTCTTTCTGAAGTTGTCTGTCTCTTTCTCCCACCCTCTCTCCCTCTCTCTGTCTCACTCTCGGTCTCTCTTTCTCCGTCTGACCCACTTATAACTATGGATGAATCATCAGCAAGTCTCCTAGGTGTTCCATTACAGGCTGTGTGTGAGGCCTAAATGGCTCTTATCAAATTACCCAGATGGACACAACCCTGTCAAACAAGGACAGAGGGACTATAGTCAATTTTAAAATAGATTATTTAATATACAGTGTGAATGAGGTGGCAATAGAAAGGACCTCATACAGCTGACCTGATCTAACCTCGAAAACATCCTACTGTAACTCAACGAAATGTCATAACCGCAACCGTCAATGTACTATTTCAGTAACAACCAGTTACGACAGGAGGGTCATAATAATACTACGTGCATTAGAAACACTTCTATTCCCACAGCAGGAACAGCACACAGGTCCATTTGCATTTGCTCCACTTCCCCCAGAGGACTATAATCCAATTCCCAACCTGTGGCCATGTCTTATGCAATAAACTCAAGAGCCATGATGTCCCACGTTGCCTTTGCGTGCCCTGAGCAATTGGGGTTCTGCTCGCTGTGTATGCTCGCTAACATGTCTACTGCTTAACTGTGTCTAAGGAAGAAGCAGGTTAGTGGTCCCATCTGGCACCCTAGAGGATGCTCGCTTCTGATTTCACAGCAGGATGGGCATGGTGGGCCGCTGCCGCTATCACGTCACCACCTGGGGTTTAGTCACAACAAACGGAACGAGTTATTTTTGGGCTCGTTTGTTTTTTTTTTTCCCCTCACCTGCTTTACTAAGACGCTAGAAATACGTGCACGTCTGCCTGGAGATGATCATTATTTAATCTCGTCATTCAGTGACGGTCTAGTGATATCGTGAAGGTCAGGGAACAGATGGTGCAGGACAAGTTGTTCAAAGACTTCATATACTGATGTCTAAGATTTTAAACATGCACTAGGCTACATTTGGGAGTAATATTTGGAGTCTTTAAAGGACATTTAGGGGCACTTTTTGGTCGAAATGTTTGTCAAAATTAACCTCCGGTTCTAATAGGTGACAATAAAACATCGGCTCGCGGTAGAAACGTTCATTTCTGAGGCACTCTAGACTCGAGGGCCATGAAAATCCAACCAAACGGGACAATTAAACATCAGTATGTGCTTCTGAGTCCTGTTTAGAGTCATGATATGGTGTTAGAAGGAACACTAAAAGAGTGGTGGTTTATTTTTAACCGGACTGAGTTTTTAAAAAAAAGAGTCCGCTTTAGCCACGCCCACCACTACCACTCACTACAGCCTTAAAGTTTTACTCGTTATAATATAATACAATGCAAGGGACGCCTATTTGCCATTCCTATATCTGTATATTACATAGACGTTCCATTATCTAGATTCGGATACTAGATCCATTCAGTTACCGTGTAGGAATTCAATAACGCTACACCTGCAACGCCATGCTAGCAGATAGGAACTTTACAGATAGCGATTACGACCCAGACGATCATTTCTACGTGCATATTATGGTACGCATAAACCCAAATGACTCCGGGAAAAAACGTGAAATCGATCCTCTATTCATTTTCCATTTATTCCGCGTGATGTAACAGAGTTCGGCAGAAAACGCAGCTGACAGCAATAACCAGGCCAGAAGCATTTTTAGCGAAGACGTAAAAAAAAAAAAACCCCAAAAGAAACATGTTGCTTTTTTTTCTTTTTTCTTCCCCCTTCACAGAATTCCCCTTTAACACAGATAACATCTCAACACATAAAACAAAAAATGAAGAATAACAAAGAGAACCACATCATCTACACAAAAATTACTAACGAAAGAGCTTCAAAAACCAAAAGTCACAGCACTGGAGAGCGATTCTTGCCCTGTGGGCCCTGATAGATGCTCTGAACTGCACTGATGAAGCTTAAATATTTAATCATTCTCCGATCTCATGCTCACCGACTCAAACCACATTTGTTCACAATTATGTTATTCTGGGGTTTTCGAGACGGCCTTGGTTTGATCACTTTTCAGCGGCGGTTTGAGGGCACGCACGTACACACAAACAGGGAAAGTAATAGAGAAATCCTCATTAGTAGCACTCGAATAAATCACAGAGATGCCCGAAGGGCGACAGTTTTACGGGCTACGCGACTCTCGAGCCGCAAGATGATGTCCGTATACAGCGCCGACAGACTTTCAGCCTTTGTTTCTCCCACCTTTACAGTACATCGAAACTCCTAGAAACCAGAGAGTTGAACACGTTCCACACATCGTATCAAGTTCATCACTCGTGGCCTAAGCGAGAACATTAGATCACTAATAAGACATCTGTGTATATTATTCTCAGGCCAAATTCTAATTTTATTTCTCACACACACACACACACACGCCAGACACAGTACGACGTGTAGTGAAACGCTCCTCACGACTGTCCATGATATAAATAGAATTTACACAGACCAGAATTTACTTGTATATCGTCAGCAAAAGGACGAGTATATAAAAAGTATAACGAAAAAAAAATATGGCATAGGATATCAATAGTCTGATTATAACCGGCTGAGGTGTGTTGAAATTGTCCACATAACCTAAACTTTATAATGGTTCAGAATATTACGATAATACCGCATATAATTACGTAATTGTGTTTACGGTGGTATTTTAACCCGCATGAGCCTCACATTCTTCATAGTCTATGTGCGCCATGTTTAACGTGCTGTCCGCATGGTATTTATTTGGGGTCAGTCCATGTGAAATCACTGTAGGCCGTCTCAGGTGCACTTCCTGGATATTAGTTTCCCCGATAAATAGTGCGCAAAAACGCCAGGCATGTATCTGCATTAGTTCCTGAGATATAGAGGCTTTAAAAAGGGGGGCGTGGCCCTTAAACATGATGTCAGCAGCTGCTACTGTAGCTCCTTTGTCTTTGTCATCGCCGTATGCGTCCGATTTACATGTACGAAATCGGATTACAGGTTAAGATCGAAAGGAAATCTCATTCATAATCGGTCGGACATGTCACGTATGTGTGTGGCCTACAACCCAGTAATCGTCCTGATTATTCCACCCAGGCGTAGGACGGGCGGGCGAAAAAACAAATAAGGATAATCCATGATCAATAAACAAGATAGCAAGTGGGAAATTGAAATAGGAAGGCTCAGGCCGAAATGCACAAACGCACACTAAGTCTTCACAATGAGACAAAGACACAGGAGTATAAATAGACAAACTAATCAGGATCTAAACAGAAAACAGACGCGCAAATTTGGGAAATAAACCAATGGTAACACAGGGGTGAAGACAGAACCAAGGCCAAAACAAAATCATTCCACAATAATAGCATGTGCCGTGCACGTTGCTCGGTGCGCTGAGGGGATTTCTCTCTCTCTCTCTCTCTCTCTCTCTCTCTCTCTCTCACACACACCCACCCACACACACACACACAGAAATAATTCATATCACAGTCATACTTGCTTGCGCATTCACACTGATCGTTAGTGTGATGACGCAGTGTTGTTGGTCAGGTGAGAGTTAGCTAGTTAGCGATCGACCAACATGGAGATTTTGCCCTGGACATGCTTTTACATGTTCCTCATGTATGATTTCTTCCCCGCTGTCGTCTTGCTGATTCCTGATCTCAAAAGCAGCCCTCGCCGAGCGACGATTGAACGAAAACACACGAAAAAACACATTTCAAATCACGACAGAAACGTCCTCGTGAACGTGACACGGAGAAGTACGATTTCTACACGATGTTCTGTTACGCAAGCTAGAAAAAAAAAAAACCCCTCCATTTAAGCTGCCTGTCCGAACACAGCCGACGTTAACTTACGTGCGACTCTCATTTGGTGAACGTTTGGCTCATTTGGTCGATGGCATTTGCCAAGAAAGATGCATTTAGTGCTTTTAAATGCTATCAAAATCGTACGGGAGACCGCTTTAATCTCTGCAGCGCACAAATGGACAGTGTTGGAGTACGGCTGCTAAGAATATTGTGTTTTTTTTTTCGAGTATCGGTACATCATCTAGGATCGCGATCATTAAAAGTGATCATCGGTGCATGCGTAGTTTCTAATAAGCGATGGGTGGAGCACTGGCAGAGAGATGAAGCTGTCACAATCATCATCATCAGCCACTAACAGCCTGTGGTGGAGTTGCCTGCTAAAGTCATTTGGCATACGGCACACTGCAGCGTACGCTGGAGAAAATGATTTGATTTACGGGCACATATCTGACATGCAAGTTTAATCAATTTCACTGAGATCTATCCCAGATTCGTGGTGACATGACTGAATTCTGGTTGCATTTCTGTATTTTTGTTAACCGAAGATCTCTGCTCTTTGTCCCTGCTGTTTCCTCTTTCAATTCGTCAGCCGATTATAAAACGCTTCGTGAAGCAAAACCGGGAGCCGATCTGCAGCACTGCCTTAAACCGAACCAGGAGGAAGTCAAAGGGTTGAAGGCGACGTTGTGTGCAGCCTTTTTCGCTTTTTTTTTTTCGTCAGTGGAATATAAATCAAGGCCGTGCAGGATGACTGTGGCCTGGCTCGTGACTAGCGCTCCACTTACAGACCTTATGTCAGCGCTTGCACTTTGGTGACTGTCGAAGTGAGCAGTACGAAGCGGTATGATGTGTTCGGCTGACCCTGACTGCTATCACGCTGTCTCATAGAGTGAGAGATTAGAGCAGTGCAAGATGATTGGACTTCGTTTCATGATAATCCATCGCTTCAGGACTCGCTGTGCGGCACGGCCGAGGACAGATCACCCTCACTCCCTCCCGGCTTCACTCCTACTGCTCCTAATGAGCTCAGCTGATGCCCTGACACACAGACCTGCGTATCTCGCAGATGGTCAAATCAGTGTGTCAACACACCAAATAACCGGTAACGATTGCTGTTTGTGTACCGGTCTGATACATCGGCCGTACGTCACCTTGAGCAAATTATTACCGTGATGTCAAGTTAGCGTCAGAAGTGGGCTGTGGTTACTTTAGTACGCAATGTGTCTTTAGTATGTGTCTGGAATAGCAAAAGTGCTGCCGAGCAATGCTGGGGGAAAAAAAAAAGACGACACGTAATGTTCCTTTTATGGATCCAGTAAATACTGCCATCTGCATCTAGGTCAAACCATGATGTCATTTCATTCAGTGAAGCGTCCATGTTGAAACGATGCGTAATGGTCTTTTCTACTGAAGCGTACGTCTACACAGGGATTCACACCCAGTTTGTGCACCTGATTCAAAATATCAATTCTATACATGCTTCACACACACACACACACATACAATTTCATCAAAGCTACTCATCCGACAGAAAAATTTCACCTGGTATGAATATCGTATAATTCCACTTAATTTTTTATTTGTATTAAAATGTAGTTTTTTTTAGCTTGTTGGTAAACAGATCTTTAGAAATACGTGACAAATTCACCGACTTTAAGGTCACCTAACATTATTTATTTAATAACCAACCATAAACCTGTACCACGGCACTGTTGAATTCTCATACTGGTCAGAAGGTGTTGATTTCATTTCTATGATAGCGAAGACGGATCGCAAGTTTCGATCGATGCGCTCGTTCTAACACGTTATCATTGCTGTAGCGGGAACGAATTCATCTACACTTGGATGTGAAGCACATAGACTTGTACAGTGTGTAAAATGTGATCTCGGTGACTGACGGTGACGGGGCTGCTGGTGTCAGGCGGGATCGTTTGAGTTTTTCAGAAACAGCAGGAATTCGAAGACCCGACTCGCCTTGAGACAACAGTCCAGGCTGGTGGTGGTGGTGGTGGTGGTGGTGTGGTTTTCTCTTGGGAAACGTTTGCCACTTAACAGCAACTGAGCATTGTTTGAATCTCAGTATTGTTCCTAATCATGTGCATCCCTTTCGGGCTACAATTTACCCACCTTAAAAAATTCCACTTATAACACGATAACATCCCGCGCACACGACGTCCTCTCAAATCGGTTCCGTGAACATGCGACGAGTTCGGTGTACTCCAGACGCCTTCCCAGTCACCAAAAAGAGCACCTTGGGTGATGTGGTATAACGAGAGATACACAGCACGAACGCGCAGCGGACAAATCTGCGGCAATTACGCGAAGCCATCGTGTCGTCATGGACCGGTACCTCAAAAGAACGTTTTCAAAAGCTTGTGGAATACATGCCACGAGTAACAAGGTGTCCTAACCAGTATGGCGTTTCTAATAATATGGACGGTGAGTGTAAGTTAATAGAAATAACAGTGTGTTAGTAAATTGAGTAATCACATGACTTTGGACTCCACGTGTAAACCTGCCTTTTAGCATGACTTGCACTTTAGTTTGAACCGATGTTGTCTGTTGGACCTATTTTACTCATGGTTAAAATAAACTTTAGTTAATGCAGATATTCATTACTTGGTTTATTATTATTAGTAGTAGTAGTATTTAAAAAAAACTACTACTTTTGGAAATCTTTTTCCATCTTTGACTGTATATGTACTTCTATACATATACATAAAATAGACGGAGAGAACATTCTCGCACGTACATGCGCACAGAAACATTATCGCCTTCCCTCTCTCTCTCTTTCACTCTCAGCATATGTGATATAGCCCTGCTGGGCAGAACTGTTGCTGGGTCAGGCTGTACTCGGGGTGATGTAATGCTCAGAGGAGGCCTGGCAGGCCTGATTCACTGAGACTGATTAGAGATCAGTGGGAGTCCTCCTGTCTCAGCCTGCTCACTGAACCACTACAGCAGCAGTGTTGCGCAACACGATGTCGGCGTGTGATGGTCACGTCACATCCTCGTCGGTTCTAAATCCTGACTTGAAGTTATCACGATGAGAACAGCGCTGTACAATCACACGCTCTGCTGTTTAGTCGAAATGAATATACCGATTTTAAAAAAAATAAATAAATAATTCAGAATCGATAAAAACTCACCACAACAGCCTCTATAGTTAAAGTGCAGTATTTCATTTTCAGCACAGTCATGCTTAGCGCCATTAAGTTCTGAAAGGAATAATGGGCTTGTGTTGAACGCTTGCTCTCGGGTGTAATTTCTAGTCGAGGCGGTGCAGTATAAATCACAGCTCTCACACGACTTATATTTGGAAACGTGCCCGAGAAAACACCGGCAGACCAGAACGTATCTGAGTCACAACTTGATGAAATCGAATTCTAGCACGTTCCCCCGCGTTAGCCGGATAATACCCCGTATTGTTGCGAGAGGACAGAAATATCTCGACATGCCTAAAAACAACATATCGCAATGCTTTTTTATTTCTTTCTCCACACGACTAGTTAGTTGTGCCTCATCTAGATAACGTGTAACCCTCGCAGATCCAGTGGTTGCACGTCATTGGAATCGACGTATAGAACCCGACGGGGTCCCTACAACAGATCGTGTTGTTTTTTTAACCTGTTTTTAGTCACCTTTCATATTTTGGAGTACTCATTAAAAAAAAAAAATTAAAGCCAGGACAAACTGGATAGCGATCTATGTCTTGAGAACTCCAACGGAAAGAAAACGTCTGGACCATTACGGAGCACCGGGACTGGAGACTCCTTCCATAGTTGAAGTGTCGCCTACAGAAAACTTCACCACATGATGCTTTTATCTGCGCATTTTAACCCTGTTTATTAGTAGTTTTAGATTATGTGATCAGTCTGCTATGAGTCCCTGTGAATGAGCTGTTACTCTAGACAACTGTTGTGTAGACAACTGTATAGTTACTATAGCAACGATAATGTATTAGGACGAGTGCATTAAAACCTCTGATTTGCGTTACAGATAGAACTGCTGTTATATTATATATATATATAGCACTAGCGTTTCAATAAAGTTTTGTTTAACTAGGAATATTGTGTGTGTGTATATATATATATATATATATATATATATATATAAGCAATGGCCTGAGAGAATTGTGAAGCAAGCTACTATTACAGCAGATGTAAGGACTTGTCGCAATTTAAAGGCAGTTGCCGCTGAGGTGCCTTTTTTTGGCCGAAGTTTAAAGGTTGTTTTGGATGTAAACTGTCTTGATGAGATCTGGGGATGAGATCTTCTTCCCATGGTTCATCCTGGTGCCATCTCTTCGCCAGGTAAGCGCTGCACACGACCCCAAAAGAAAACATGATCAGACCCGGCCACCGTCTTCCGCTTCTTAATGTTAGTTTTAGTCCAAGTAGAGACATTCTGAATACAAAACGTTTTTTTTAAAACATTTCAGGAGCATTATTTCTGTGATGTTACAGCGCAAGCCTTTCAGCACCTTCCAAATATTTTAGAGAAGGTTTTCTACTTACCGTGCGGTAATCAAACGATTCTTTCTCATGTCTGTGCATTTATGTAATCTGGTGTCTATGCATTTATGTAATACCCAGACTGCACCTTTCTATACCGCTGACTAACATTAGCCTGTAATCCTATCTCAGTGCAATAAAACTCTTCAACTCTTGAACCATCCCCTTCTATAAAAGCACGGTGTGTAATGTTAAAACAGTACGTAGTCGTATAAAGTGCTCTGATGTAAATGGCAATGCATTGTAATTAAAGACACCTTCTGCCCGGCTCAACGTCTGACTCCGAGTCCAACGACTTGCCTGGGGCGACTCTGAAGTAGCTGGGAGGTGATTCACAAGAGTATGGTCTGTGAATTCTTCACATGAGGAGCTGCAGGGGACCAATAACGCTCTCCGACTAATCCCACACACTCATTCTCTAAACACCGTCACGCGTCAGGCTGGCAGAGGAAGACAGCACCGGCATACTGATCAAAGGAGCCACAGCAGAAGCCTTGATCAGCAATGAATTGATTTCGGGACGCAAGAGATTTCACGTCAGACTTCGAAGTCATTTATTTGTATTGTCAGGTACCATCCATCCATCCATCCATCTTCTATACCGCTTTATACTTTTCAGGGTCACGGGGAAACCTGGAGACTATCCCAGGGAGCATGGGGCACAAGGCGGGGTACACCCTGGACAGGGTGCCAATCCATCGCAGGGCACAATCACATACACACTCACACACCCATTCATACACTACGGACACTTTGGACACGCCAATCAGCCTACCGTGCATGTATTTGGACTGGGGGAGGAAACCGGAGTACCCGGAGGAAACCCCCGCAGCACGGGGAGAACATCCAAACTCCACACACACAGGACCACGGTGGGAATCGAACCCCCGACGCTGGAGGTGTGAGGCGAACGTACCTATTTTAAAATCCAGGGTGTCCCAACACTTTCCATACACAGGGGACTGTATTTGTCAGCACCACGTCGGTCGTGCCTTCGTCAGCGGTTGCTCGTGGACGTCCACTTCTCGGCCGGTCCGCGACACTTCCAACCTTTTTCCGTTCGTAAACAAGTTTGGCAGCAGTGTCGCGTGCGATACGTGACGTGTCCCGCCATGAGAATGATTTCAATACGTTCTCGTTTTTATCAAAGGCATGCTTAAAAGCTATCCGAAAAAGAGTACATCATATAAAGGACACCCTGGACACAGTTTCACATCAGAAAGACATTTAAGGGGGAATACCTGAAAGTTTCATGATCGAATCATTTCACAGCAGTGACATGTTTATACGGTTACACGCACTGTCCGTGAATGTGCTCAGTGAACGATGGGGTTTGAGAGGACCCGTGTCAGCATGTGGCTTCAGCAGTGTGTGTGAGAGCTAGTAGGTGTCCGCACTTGCCTAATTAATTTCCACACCCAGATTCCCATCTGTGTGTATGTGTGTATATTAGATGACAGAACCAACTCGCTTCTCTGTGCCCATCGATGGCTGCGCTGTTTTGGCACGGTACTGCTGGGAGTGTGTGTGATGTATGTGAGGGAGGAGGTGTTGTTGACAGCCACCACGGCGCACTACCTGGCCCATTTCCACACCATAAATTTAAATGAATGAATCATGCTGGCGACATATGCTCAAGCGAGTCTTCCCTTGCCAGAAGCCTGGAGGTCCGGTACTCCTGTAGCCGAATAGTAATTCCACAATCTGTTCCTCTGCAGTCTCCGGAGGGAACCCCACTCTCTGAACTCTGAAACAGAGCTTGATGAGAAGAACGCTTTCAATCCAAGAGCGACCGGTCTCTCTTATCAGTTCTGCATTCACACAAACCACTATATCATAACCACTGGCAGGATTACAGCACTGCGAAGGGATAGTAGTCATCCGAACCTGCATCCAGAAATGTTTGTGTCTCTGCATGGATTGTACCATACTGCGAACAAGAAGATTTTCCTTACATGTCCTACAACGGACATTTTGTTTCGTTTTCAGCAAAGAATAACCAAATCCATGAGAGCAAATCTGAGAGAAATTTCCTTTTAGCCTCGGGCAAGTTTCTTCCTCCTCAGGTTGGCACAAGACCAAGGTAGTGCTGGGTGAAAAACCAGTACGCTCTCCAACAGTCACATTTCAACCACAAGCACAAAGCTAATGCCAGGCTCAACGATGAGCTTCCTGTCCTTTCTGCGATAGCTCGATGCCCACAGCCGATCTAATGCAGCTACACTCACAGATGACTCTGTAACCTGATGCCATGTTCACCCTCTGCTCAGGCTTTAGCGGTATGTTAATGAAACCGACTCAGTCTCAGAGACTCTGCCTCTTTTCTGTCGATGTTATCCATGCTTTATTCCACTGGGATGGCGTGATGCGATATGTTAAACCCATCCCTGAGAGCCAAGGGAAGTTAGGAGACAGTTAAGCAGCCAGTACTGACAACAGGTGTCCGGCTTTAGAGCGACGACCGCATCCTGCAGTGTTGTGCAGATAGATGGGAAAAGCAGGACGCCGCCATATCATTTTGACAGCACCTGCTGGGATGGATGTCAATGCTACCTTATAGCATAGCTCCACTGTATTCTTATGGTTCCTGTGAGTGTAGTATGGAGTGTGGAGGGAAATGATAGGCTTGTGTGAAATCAAAACCTTTAAAAACCCCATAAAGGAGGGGTCTCTGGTGCACTGTACAATGTCTGAAGGATATTCCACATCAAGGCTGGGCGAAAACACAGAAAGAGAGAGCGAGAGCGAGAGAGAGAGAGAGAGAGAACACCATGAGTCACATTTTATGCTGGTTATGGCCAACCCTATTTCCCTACCACACATCTACACATGTACCTCCCTCAGCATTTGCCACTTGAGATCAAAGGCTCTATTTCTCAGCTAGCGATCACTCCTTCAGGGTAGAAGGTTGGAAGGAGAGAGAGAGAAAGAGCGAGAGAGAATGAGAGAGAGAGAGAGTGTGTGTTTGTGTGTGTGTGTTTATGTGTGATCTCTACCAGGATCCTTGAAGCAGGCACATACGGGTGAATACAAGTGTTTAGGAAAGGCCGATGTCCCTCGGATGAAAGAAACGACCGACAGGAGGATATCAGAGTAGTGGACTCTCTGCTAGCGGCTAAGATCACCCTGTCCTAGACTTTTAAAAACATCACCCGAGCTTCTTTCCTGTATAGCGGCATAGTATATCTATTTATTTCCTGCCGACGTAGCACTCTTTCATTTGCCTTAGCCCATTATGTTTTGTTTACCTGTGCGGACTCAGAGCTCAGCCACGATGCCCTACTTCAGGAACAGAGAGGGTTAAGACTGTGCTTAAAGGCAACACCGTGCGATCTTGATAGTGCCAGGGCTCGAACACACAACCTTCTGATCAGTCGCCCAGCGCTTTAACCACCGACTCATCACTGAAACTGATTAAACATTGCTATATGTTGCTGCACGGCTGTATTCCATAGCGAAGCGGACATAAGCGTAACCAATTCAGTTTGCAGTCGGATACTGACGTGCAAAATGTCTCAATGGAGTCAGAATGCACTCTTTAATTCTCTTCAACTCTACTCCGTTTCACTTTTGGAGGTGAACAGAATTTAAAATGCTTTATTCGTAGTTGAGATTTCTCGGGTTCAGGAAAGTCTGTGGTCTTTAAAAGTATATATAGTAGAACATGTTGAGTGTTTTCCCAGGCCAACACTCATTTGCCTTTTCTATAAAGGTAGGCTTTGTGTTTGAGATTTGAGCTGTAGGTTTCATCTCCAAGCAAAATCTAACACACCTGTTTTAGTTGATCAAGAACTTCTGAAGGCAAAGGTTCGATGGTCAGGTGGGCACGCATACGGACGGAGCTAAAGTCTACAGGAAAGTACAGGTTTCTCCAGGAACACGGTTGGTGACCACTGCTATAGTTTGCTGCTGTGTAAAATGAAATAACTTGCCATTCCAGAAGGTGGCAGTATTCCATATATTGCTACCAAATAGTATGGCACCTACCATTATTACTATCTATAGTGATGTAGTATTTTGCCATCGTATTTATTTCAGTTTGGGACGTAGCCAAACAACAATTTTCTCATCACTGTGGATCGCTTTAACAGGATTTACTCTGCTTGGGGAAAAATAGAAAGAAAGAGTTCTACTTGTAAATCTCTCCCTGGTGTGTAAATACTTTGTTAGAATAAATGTAAACCCTCTTAAAAGTGCTGCTTACATGCTTTTCTCGCTTACCTCCGACACGTGCTCACAAGGGCCAGCTAGCACCAACGATGCAGAACACAGCGCACGAACTATACCCGACAATACGCTTGGTGTGTCGAGGCCCTTATTGTTAACCTTTCACCCTTGCAGGTACACATTAAAGACATGTATTGAAACCGCTCCAAAAGGCTGAGAGTTTAGGGTCTAAAATAGAGAATTATCTAAGCGAGATGTTTTCCTGCAAAAAAAAAAACCCAAAAAACCACGGAGTGCTTTTCTAGTAAAGGAAATGACGGTTTCTAAGTGAACAGACGGTCATTACTTCTTTTGAAATCTCAGCACCGTCTGGTCATCATTACTGCCTCTGACCCACTGTGGCCGAGTGTCATGTAACTACTTCCTCTCAACATTTCCAACCCCTATAATAGACACTTCAGAGAATATTGTGCAATCCTTCTGCAAAAATGACAAGCAAACTCCTGGCATGGTGGTGGCACATCAGCACACACACACACACACACACACCTGGGAAGGTACAGATAGCTCTTCCCCACACTATAATTAATTAATCAGACTGCTAGAAATGCTAACAAGCAATGTATCACCGTTGTAAGCCTGAATAATAAACGACTGGGAAAAGTGAGGTCCTTTTGGCGGAGACAAATCTGGTGCACCTGGGCAGAAAATCACATCTGTTACTCTGCGACTGCAGGCCATGAATCAGCTCCACCTTCACTGAGGTCTTGTCCAGCACAACCTCTATTACTCTTACACTCTCTTATCAGAGTGACATTGTTCACAGGCTCACTAATACACACAAACACAAAGCGGTGTTTAAAGAGTCGGCGCGCACTGCGTTCACCGTCCCCCGAGCGCGGCTTCTACATGACATAATTACAGCGTCTTAAAGCTCAATTAATTGCGATTTAACGTTTTCGAAATGACAGCTGTGGTAGATGTAAAGGAAGGAGCAGTGGCATCAAAAGTGGCTCCGTTTCAACTAGCTGAAAATGAATACGGTATTCAGAACGGGTGCAAATACGTGGCAAATTTCACAGGGTTGGTACTAAAGGTGTACATCAGGACTGGGATCCTGCAGAATTTCATGTGGTTGTGAGGTCCGTCCATAAATCCGTTTTCCATACCGCTTATCCTACACGGAGTCACGCGGGAGACAGGAGCCTATCCCACAAAACTCGGGGCCACCCTGGACTAGGTGCCAACCACCCACACAAATGGCAATCAACTTACAATGCACGTCTTTGGACCGGAGGATGAGACCAGAGTACGCGTAGGGGAGAACATGAGCACCCAGGACAGAGGCAGGATTCGAACCCTCACCCCCGAGGTGCAAGACAAACATGCGTATTAACGTATTAGCATATTAGCATATTAACAAGCGTCAGATCTACGTAGCCGCCATGGTAGGGTCGTGGTGATTTAAATCAGACTCTTAGTTTGTTTATGTTTTGGGAATTAAAACCAAGTAAATTGACTTGAAAAGGAAGCAGGTATTAAAAAAAAAAAAAAAAAGAAGAAGAACAATATCTGCTTGAGTAGGATGAAAAAAAAAAAAAAAAGTCTGGCACACATGAGGATATGAGGATGAGTAACTGTCAGAGACAGAATTCACAGAGCATGTTGACAGTGCTGCTATTTCTACCGAAGGGGGTTTCCCAGTGTTTCCCATTGTTTCTGTGGCACAATGGTAGTGCTCAAATTGAATTAAAAAAACAACCGAACGAACAAGCTTACAGTGTAGGCCATGCCCATGCCCAAGGTTTAAACCCAAATACAGATACAGATACAAATATTTGGAGCACAAGAGCGAAACATCTGCAGTCTAGTTTAAACTATAAGCCTTGTCGATTGGCTTACTAAAAAAGGGGACAAGGCTGAGCAGCTCTGTTTCCCCTGGGTCCAAACCAAATTTATGGACTGGAAAAATATAAACAGCCTGAAACAACAAAACGAGCAAGATCCCATTGCAAGGGAATTTTGGAAAGCACTTGTTTTTCTAGGTTTCATAATGTATTTGAGAAATTGTAGGAGTCTAGAAAGAAGTTTCCACTCGAGAACCCAACCTGTGGATAGAAAAGATTGCGAGACCGTTGTTGAGAGATTGAGAGTTTGAATGCTCTCTGGGTGAGAGGGGGGGCATATTTTCTCTCCCGTGTCTATCACAGCAACGCTCTCCAACCGTGTGCCACTGTGAGCTTATGTATACAAAAGAGGGCCGATAGAGCTCTCCTCCAAGTGCTTTACGCTGCACGGTGATGGAGCACGAGCAGCTGTTGGCTGGCTTCACGAGGAGACACGTTAGCGTTCACACTGGTCGTATGATAGGGAACAGTTTTGTGGTGGGTGGGAATTGACAGCTCAAACTGGGGAGAAAATATACAAATTGTAACCTTAAATGTATATGTTTTATTAAGGTGGTGGACGGTGGCTTAGTGGTTAAGCACGTACATCCAGGGTCCGGGGTTCGATTCCTGCTGCTGTCCTGTGCGTGTAGAGTTTGTTCTCCCCGTGCTGTGGGGGTTTCCTCTCCCAGTCCAAACACATGCAAGGTAGGATGATTGGCGTGTCCGTAGTGTATGAATGTGCATGTGAGTGTGCCCTGTGATGGATTAGCACCCTGTCCAGGGCGTACCCCGCCGTGTGCATGATGCTCCCTGGGACATGCTCCAGGTTCCTTCCCCCGCAACCCTCTAGTATAAACAGTATAGAAAATGGATCTACGTTTATAAATGTGCCATCGGTCCTAAAGAACATAAAGTTCTCTTCTATTTGACTTTTTGTCTTAAGCAATTATGTCCTTTTCATAAGGACTGTAGCTTGATTTGTTTCGGAGAGAGATAACTGACCTGGACAGAAGAAACATGTACAGCACAATGTGTGAGAACTGATGAAAAGATGGAAATGTGTCATCATGATGTCACTGTAACAAAAGGCCACACTAGGTGCCGTAAAAGCACGTATGAGTACACGTGTCATCATGACACACACGCACGTCAGGGCTCAAATCAACCCTCTTAGGTGGGACGCAGTGACCATCCATAGTGGTGATGCTATCTCATCCCAGTATGGGGTGATGTGACTAGTTAGCCAACCAAATTGCTTAGTCTGGTTTATAAAAGGCGAAATGACAGATAATTATTCAAACCTATGACTCAGATGATGATGCAATGCACAGCTCATCTGCCTGCGGTGTCTATTGATAAGATATTTATTTTTCCTCTTCCCTAGGCCTGTGGCCAGCATTTAGCAGAAATTGTGCGTCTATTGTCAGAAGACCTGTCTCTATTGTCACTTACCTCAGCTCCGCCCTGAAACACACGAAATATGTTTACGTTGAAACATTTGTGATCTTGTTTAGCAATTCTGGAGCACATTTGTTTCCAGGGAGCTCAGGGCACAAGGTGGAGGACACCCTGGATGGTGTGCCAACCCACTGCAGGGCACAATCACACACTACGGACAATTTAGAAATGCCAATCAGCCTATAACGCGTGTCTTTGGACTGGGGGAGGAAACCAGAATACCTGGAGGAAACCCCTGAAGCACAGGGAGAACATTCAAATCGCAACCTCCAACCCGGGAGGTGCGAGGCAAACACGCTAACCGCTAAGCCACCGTCATTTTACTGAGAAATCCAACGTTCCCGATTGCAACGCGGCTATACGAAGCAGCTGTGCTGAAGTACAGACACTCCTTGTCTGGGTGGCGGTCTACGAGACGACAAACTTAATTGCCATCATGTCTGTATCGGCTTGCGTTGAAACTTTGGAACCTGATCTGTCTGAGATAGACTGTACAGAGGAGTCTCTTTTGGTGTCGAGACGAAGCAAAGGCTAAATCGCACTGGTGGCACTATCAGCAATGTAAAGTAAGGAACACGTAACCAAAGTGAATAGAGGCCAACATTTCCACGAAAGGAGTTTAAACTAAAAAAAAAAGCTGCACCTCTCTGTACTCTCTCCAAATCCTACAGAGATACTGAATCAATTAGGAACATCAGCAGGAATAAGGAAGATTAGCTTATTGTTGCCACATCTTGGCAAGGCAAGAGCCCTTAAAGGAAGAGAGACATAAAGAGAGAAATATCACATCACAGTGCTGAACGCAAGAAAGCTCCAAGATGCTATTTTTCTACCACAAACCAGTAGGAGACACATCGATCAAGCCAAGCTCTGAAACAGCCCAGCCATGCTGTTCTATTATAAGAAGCAATAAAAAGAGAAGGATTATGTACAGATGTGAGTCCCACAATGGATTTGACAGAACTTCCTCTGCTTGTGTTTGAACAGCCCGTGATACGTTCGAGACATTCTAACGCTCATATACATTAACGTGCATACTTCAATCCAAGGGATTCAAATTTCCACCAGAAATGTCATTATCATATATTTACCAGGCATAATACCTAGCATAATTCTCTATAATTACATTTTCTCATGTGGTAGATGAGTTTATATGACTTACAATCGAGTTGAGCAGATGAAGATTTAGGGCACAGTAGCGGTAGCAAGGCGGTGCCAGGATTTGAACTCTTAACCTTCCAATCAGCAGCCCACAGTTGGTTAAGAGGAAAAGTCCACCTTGAAACACATGAAGTATGTTTATATTGTAGATTTCTAGTGCCAATGTGTTGGTTAACGTTGTATTTTTGTTATTCCCATGAGACGTTAGACATTGCTAGCACAGTTACAGTGAAAAGAAAAAAAAAAATCCAGTGATATCCAACAGAATCTCTAAGCGGTAGGTGATACGTGGTCTCACTGTTAGCTAATTAAAAACAACAGAGCAAGAGCTTCTTACTCGGTGCCATATTAACGAGACGTCCTGTGTAGAGAAGACTGCAAGATTTAGACTCTAACTTCCAGCACTGAGTTACGGGAGAGAGTCTGCTTGGCTAGTCATCTGTCTACTAGATGACAAGTACGGGGGCATTGATGGTGATATTTTCATGAAAGTTGATGCTTTGGAACCTGATCTGTTTGAGCAGTGTGTACAGATGAGGAGGTGAGAGAGCTGGACAAAATAAAGGAGTAAAGCACTGCTGCATTGGCCTCTTTAGGTAGAGATAGAGCGAGGACTAAATCCCAATCTCCAATTGCCACCTTACTGCCATAAATGAAAGCTGATACAGCTGATTACAGTGTTCCTGTTCGCCGCTGAGCACCACTGTCAGGATGAGATATGTGAAGGAGCCACAGCAGGTGACTGTATGCCGTCACCTCTCTCAAAGAACGAAAGAGCAGCCATGCCCATCCTCATTATCTCTGATATATACCATGTTTTCAGGGTAATCAAGGAAAGAGGACTTTTATCCCCCCAACCCCCGATCAGGACACGTAGCTCTCCCATCCGGCATTTCATTTCAGTGAAAAGTTCTCTCTAGAGTGCTTTTCATTCCTCCGTTTCAATCAGCATGTAGCACCATGAAGGACTCCATCTTAGGTCTAGGCCTTCCTTGTAGTGTAGACCTTCTGCCTGCTTTAGGGAGCTGCCTTCCAGGTGGAATACACTGACATGACGTAAAGATTGGGCGCACGGCGGCTTAGTGGTTAACACGTTCGCCTCACACCTCCAGGGTCGGGGGTTCGATTCCCACCGTGGCCCTGTGTGTGTGGAGTTTGCATGTTCTCCCCGTGCTGCGGGGGTTTCCTCCGGGTACTCCGGTCTCCTCCCCCAGTCCAAAGACATGCACGGTAGGCTGATTGGCGTGTCTGTAGTGAATGAGTGTGTATGTGATTGTGGCTGGCACCCTGTCCAGGGTGTACCCGATGCACCCTGGGATAGGCTCCAGTTTCCCCGTGACCGTGAAGGAAGGATAAGCGGTTTAGAAGATGGATGGATGGATGGATGGATTTTCAAGCCTGTTTCATATAGAAATATGGCAAAAGTGCTATTTCACACCCGTTAAATTCTCTGAAACGACTACGCACTTTGTAATCTTTGACTTGTGACTTTAAGAGCGCATCGAATTCAGTGTTTTTTCATCCGAAAAAAAATGAAACGCAGTAAACATGAGCACTCGCCCTAATTGAGATTAGACGATTATGTAACAATTGTAGCAATCCTAGATGTAAAACAATCTAAACAACATGTGATATGCATTAGCCCGCTTCCTGCTCTTTTTCCTTCTCTCCATTCCTACCCCTGCATGTGCACTGCTTCACGATTTGCTGGCCGACCAGCGAAATGCCATTTGCTTCTCTGATTGAAAGCTGTTCCGTTCCAGCAGCTTAGATGAGCGAGCTCAAACTTCGAGCCGTATGCTCTCGAGTGAAGGCTGCAATCAGGTCGGTCGGATGAGAGGCTGTGGGCTAATCAAGAACCTGCTCAGCTTCATTTGGGATCATGGGGGATAAGTGGAGACTTACTCGCACAGTTGCAGCTAACGCTCTAGATCTGCCTGTTGATGTTGGCAGAGGCCCTTCTCCGAGCCGGATTCCTGAGGCCCACAGCATGCTCAGAGCAGACTCTATATCTGTTCTTAATCACAGCTGCAGACGAAAGCCCCTGCTTGGTAAAACTCATGTCAGTGCAAAATCCTTCTCTGATCTGAGCATCTCAAATGACCTCAGAGAGACAAATGAGAAACATGTCAGTACAGCTGCACTGCAAGGAGTTTCTTTTCTCCTCTACGCTTTCCAGTGTCCTCGCATAGCTTGTGGAAATCGAGCGCAATAAGTACGCTTGGTAGAAGAAATGCCTCCTCTCCTCTCGTCCTCCGTCTACTCTGATCGCACAAACTGAATTCGCTCGAGAATCCGTAGCATGCTATTTAGTCTGTAGGAAGTAAGCGGTGCAGGTGTGTCGATAGCTTCGAGGATTGTGCTCACAGGAGGGGCTCCGGCGCTAATGAGTGATAATAAGCATGCAGATGTTCTACCTAATGAGTAAGTGGAGACAACGGCGCTCGAAGAGGTTATGTAGGATCAGGAGAAAATAATCTTGTATTTATCTAACAAGCCGTTCATAAAGTCTTACTGCTGTTAAGCTTAGTTATAAATGACTGAAAAAGTGTTCAGTGGTTATAAGACCATACTCCTCCTGTTCTAATTAAAGCTCGGAGGACGAAGGTAAGGGTCGGAGTCAGGCGTCCGATGACGCTATCCCCTGGTCATACCCTCCTCGATTGCATGTAGAGCAAGGACTGATCTTCGCTGGCAGGAAATGAAGCATTAACATTTTAAATGACCTGCATGAAGTTCAGAGGTCTTTGTAGTGATTGGGAGATGGGCAGAAGGATTCATTTGCATGCAGAGCAAGCACGGCGCACGCGACAAAGTCAAATTTAGCATCGACACACTGGAAAATGACATGCCAAGAAAAGGAGAGAGTCAGAGCTGCAGCTCAGAGAGGCTTAGGGGAGGAAAATAATCCTTTTAGCAAACATTCGGCGGCAATATGGAGATAATTACGGTGGAAATGTCATGGTTTTATCACAGCCCTGCGCAGAAAAGCAATTTCATTCAGAATGAGTATGTGACTGTTTTTAAATGGGTTCACTTACACCCACGTCACGCTAAATGTGTTTTATTTAAGCGCTCTCCTTCACTGGAGACTTTACAATCGACTCAGGTTTTCAAAAATCATCACAGTCTAAACGTCTACGGTAGCTGTAAAGACTTCTTTTTTTAAAAAAACAAAAAAACCCCACCAAAAACAATAAAGAGCAGTAAATGGTATGGAAGGACTGGACTTTGCCTCTCATTTGCCCCCCCTCCCTCCCCCCGCCTCCCCTTTAATTATTATTATTTTTTATTATTATCTGAAATGCTGTCTATTAATTAAAATTTTACCCTTTGGTTACAAATGGTTTTAGCTTCCTGAAGGAGAGGAATCCTCTCTGGTAAGCAAACACTTGGGTGTTGAATTCTACATGGACCATTGAAGGGTTCCCACAAGAGGGACAACTGATTATTTTAATACCATGCAACGTCCACTCCCACCCGCCCCCCCCCCCACCCCACCCCAATAAATAAATAAATAAATAAATAAATAAATAAATAAATGAATGCTCATTTCTACTAATGCAAAAACCATAAGAAAACATATAAAGACAAATTTAGGTGCCTAAACTTTTACATAGTACTGAATATCAAACTGCCATTGGCATTGTGCATTCCTTCGAGCAATTTGCATTACATGTAATAGATTATGTTAATTGCACAAGGTTTAACCTCAAATACAAATACAATGTATAGACATTAATAGCATGTGGAAGAGAATTACTGCATGAAGTATTGCACACGCATGAGTCATGTAAAGATCAGAGAGGACACCGTGCTGTCAATCGAAAACTCAAAAACTCATCCTCTATGTTTTACTCATGTTCTCAACACTGACCACATGATCATATTCCAGTGTTTACTGAGAGTGTGTAAGACTCTCAGTAAAATGCCTACGCTGTGACTGTAGGTGTCTTTAGCAGTTTTGAAACCGAATACATCTTCAGGCTATGTTAACCAAACCCGCCCATGTGTGTGTATGTGAGTGGCATAACTGTAAAAAAAAACAAAACAACAACAACAACAACAGAGAACATATTATCTGTTGCATTTGACAGGTTCTAAGAAGGACAAGCTGTAATGTTACAGAAATAATGTTCTGAAAAGACACTATATGGTCGAAGGTATTTGGACACCTCTTCTGATGACTGAGTTCAGGTGTTTCAGCCACACCCACTGCATGAAATCCAAGCACATAGCCATACAGTCCCCAAAACATTGGCAGTAGAATGGGTAGTACCGAAGAGCTCGGTGACTTTAAACATGGCACTGTCTTAGGATGCCACCTTTGCCGATTCAGTTCTTGAAATTTCTGCCCTGGTCAACTGTAAGTGTGAATTGGAAGTCTCTAGGGGCAACAACAATTCGGTAAGAAAATGGTAGACTATGCAAACTCACAGTGCCTGTGCTGAAGTGTGTGACATAGTGAAAATCACCTATGCTCTTTTGCATCACTGACTACAGAGTTATAAACTGCCTCTGGAAGCAACATCAGCACTGGAACTGTGTCTCGGGTGAAGGGTAATGTTAATGCGATAGAACACAAAGACATTTTAGACAGCTGTATGTGCTGGGGAAAACCCACATATGGGTGTGATGTTCAGGTGTCCATATACTTTTGACCACACCGTGTACTTTTGGCTGACTTTCGAAGAAAGTATTAACAAAGTAGCCCAATTAGAGGAGAGAGAGAGAGAGAGAGAGAGAGAGAAAAATGCCATTAACGAAACAATAAAAATTGTTGCGGAAACGCTGTTGGAACATTTCGAAATGTCAAACGTTTTCAGAACACGCAGAAAACCCACGATTGAGCGTTAACGTTTCTTGAACTATAACATTTAGAAAAAAAATATATATTATTAGCACGGTTGTTATTATCCTCCACTGCTTCCTTCTACTTCACAAGCATAATAATGAGGATAATTACTACTCGTGAGCTCTTAGGCCAGCAAAACCTTCTCTAACCGTTCTCAGCGACGCCTCAATCATTTTTTACACTACTCCTCAATAAACTTACTCAATAAATATCATGAAAAATACATATTTGTGGGGGAAAAAATAAGTAGAAAATGATGCAAATGGAAATCTGTTTATCATTGACTGCGTGCGCTGCCGTATTGTTGTGATGTCAGGTGTGTTTATGTCGGAGAACTTGGGCGAGGTGGATGTTGTTGATGATTTCTGTGTTGGAGGTCAGGATTTTCTGAATTCTGCGTACGAAACAGAAATCCCACCAGCACCACTATCAGCATGTGGTCGACTGGCACTGTGGTTAAGTGTTGACCAGGGTGAAAATTGTACGCAGTATGTCAACGAAAGTCCTTTAAAACGACAAAAACCAACGGAGAACTGAATTACAGTATAAACCTTAGACGACATTGAAGCTCACGTGTTCTTTATGAAGATTGATATGCAAGTCATTCAAGGTGGATTTCATCCTTCAATCTTTATAACCATCCATCTTCTATACCGCTTTATCCTTTTCAGGGTCATGGGGCAACCTGGAGCCCAGGGAGCATCGGGCACAAGGGGTACAATCCTTCACAGATTCATACACTACGGACACTTTAGACTCGCCAATCAGCCTACCGTGCATGTCTGAACTGGAGGAGGAAACCGGAGTACCCGGAGGAAACCCACACAGCACGGGGAGAACATGCGAACTCCACACACACAGGGCCGCGGTGGGAATCCAACCCCCGACCCCGGAGGTGTGAGGCGAACGTGCTAACCGCCGTGCGCCCAATCTTTACGTCATGTCAGCGTATTCCACCTGGAAGGCAGCTCCCTAAAGCAGGCAGAAGGTCTACACTACAAGGAAGGCCTAGACCTAAGATGGAGTCCTTCATGGTGCTACATGCTGATTGAAACGGAGGAATGAAAAGCACTCTAGAGAGAACTTTTCACTGAAATGAAATGCCGGATGGGAGAGCTACGTGTCCTGATCGGGGGTTGGGGGGATAAAAGTCCTCTTTCCTTGATTACCCTGAAAACATGGAATATATCAGAGATAATGAGGATGGGCATGGCTGCTCTTTCGTTCTTTGAGAGAGGTGACGGCATACAGTCACCTGCTGTGGCTCCTTCACATATCTCATCCCGACAGTGGTGCTCAGCGGCGAACAGGAACACTGTAATCAGCTGTATCAGCTTTCATTTAAGGCAGTAAGGTGGCAATTGGAGATGTTCCTTCCACAAGAAATGAAGGCCCAGATTGAGTTTGGATTGACAAGGTAATAACAATGATGCTGCAGGGAAACTGATAAGGAGCCTAGGGATAGCGCATGACGGATTGATATTCCTCTAGCACTCTATGTACTCTGACGTGAAGATCAAATACATGAATGTGCATATGCTAACATATTAATACATTAAAATATATATACTGACTGTAGTAGCCAGTGGAGCTCCCTGGGCTGAACCTTTACACTCTATAAATGTTGCATGTCTTGGTAAATCTAATATACTCTCTGAATGATGTGAGGAGAGTATCAGTAAGACCAACAAACCTGCATGAACCTTGTTCCCATCTCATGGTTCAACTCCAATGCAGATGGAAAAAGTTGATTGAGCCACAAGAATTGGCAATAACACCATGATCTTGACGATTGCGTGCATATCAGAGAAAATAAAGCAGTGAGCAAAGGATGATCCAAAGGTCATTTGAGTCAACATGGCCTGGTCTGGGCGAAATGAAGGAGAACATGGCGTTCTAGAGAAGCACATGGTTTTGGGTTGGGAAAGAAACCTGAAGGTAAGTGATGCTAATGATGATAATCATGGTGATCGTGTAGTTAAGACACAGCTGAACAAACAAAGAACAACTCGAGAAAGCTGTTTGCTGGAACAGCAACAGGATATCTTCTCCACGGTCCCGATTTGTGCTGTGCTAGAGCTGATACAAGACACATGGAGCAAATCAGTACAATCTGCTCACCTTTTCACCATCCATCATGCTTTTCTGAAATATCGTGAAAAAGGCTGTCAGTTTAATTTGATTAAACCAGTCTGAGAAATATGCTTTTATTTTGACGTGAACGAATTTGTATGCTAAACTTACGTGCGTGTTTGTTTAGTTAATTTAATTTATGTTCTGGCCTTTAATAGCTGGTGAAAAGTAATCTCATACCATGATACAATTGATCTTGATTTTCACTTGGCATCCTGTTGAGGCTTAAGCCAACAGACAGTCACTCACACATGCCTCCATTTGGAAAGACATTCAGTGTGTCAGCTAAATGTCAAGCACTTGGGGGGAATTTAGTCTTGACCTTGCTCCACTTTGACCTTCGATGTCTGGAGCATAATTATAGGTGCCGACCTCTGCCCTGACTCACAGACAGACAGAAGGGGACTGGGATGGGATGACCATCTAATTGCACACAGGACGCCCGGCTCATCAGCCAAATGGACATCGGCCCAATGAAAATGGATGTTTCTCTTCAACTGCCACATGCGACCTTATTGTAAAACTCGCTGGAGTTTGCATCACAAACTTGCATTATATCATGTGAGGATGCGCTGGTAAGATTTTATAGCATGCACATTAATAGCTCTGATGGCAATCAGGAACTGGTCCTGGAGAGAGCATTTTCTCTGAGTCACGACTTGCTCATCTTGTATGGAAAGCAGAAAAGGGTAATTAGCAAACATATACATACTGTGTCTATATGTGTGTGTGTGTATATATATATATATATATATATATATATATATATATATAAACAAGTACACCACATGGAAATTGCTGGCTTTTTTTGACATATTTGGCCAAGCAAACATTTGATCATCTTTGAAACAGTGTATATTAATAAAGTTGAGATACTTGGACAAAACCACAAGGAAAATGAGCTTTTTCAATCATTTACTTCACAGAAATATCAATAGATCTTGGCCTCAGATGCTCGTATCGCCCCCTTTAGCAGAAATAATTCTTGTAGGTGTTTTTCATACTTGACCACCGGTCTTGGACATCGGCTTGCTGGAATTTCTGACCACTCTTCCATGCGATATTCTTCCAGTTGCAAGATGTTTGAGGGTTTTCTTGTATGTTCTGCCCGTTTCAAATCCCCCCAGATTCAAATCCAGGCTTTGACCAGGCCGTTCCATAACCCTCCATTTCTTCCTTTTGAGCCATTCCTTGGTGGATTTGCTCGTGTGCTTAGGCTCATCATCCTGTTGAAAGGTCCACTTACGGTTCACTTATGATGCAGAATTCATAATTTAATCAATGAACGCAAGCTGTCCAGTCCCTGAGGCAGCGAAGAAACCGCGAACCGTAACATTTCCTCCACCGTGCTTCACATTTAGTATGAGTAGATAGTATTCTCATCTTGCAAAGGCTTTTTTGGCATGCAGGTCAAATTTGTCCAGTCTCTTTCTGATTGTAGAAGCATGCACTTTGACACCAACAGTTGCCAGACTTACTAGCAGATCCTGTGATGAAACTTTGGGGTTCTTGGAGACTTCTTTTTGCATCAGACGGTCTGCTCTTGGACGGAATTCGCCGGGACGTCCGGTCCTGGACTAATTGGAAGTCGTTTGAAATCTGCGCCGTTTGTAGATGATTTTCCCTACCGTGGAACGATGTGTTTAAAGTAATCTGGAGATCTTTTTAAATCCCTCGCCAGACTCATAGGCATCCGCGACCTTTTTTTTCCGAAGGCCTTACAGAACTCTTTAGATCTTGGCATGATGATACCACACACCTCGATAACAAAGGGAGCACCAGACACTAGATATGAGAGGGGTATAAATAAGACCGGTCTAATCACCAATCTTGACCCAACCTTGAACACCTGATTCTAATTATATTGATTAGAAGTTGTGATAACTGTAGGGGTGTACTTACTTTTCCCATGTGACTAATCAGTTTTTTGTTCATTTAAATTACAAGACAGTGTCAAGTTGTTATGTGTCGTTTGTTTGTGCGTATCAACTTTATTAATAGGCACTTTCAAAGAGGATAATAATAATCCCTGGGCAAACAATACAAAAGAAAAACTAAACTAATCACGCCTATCTCAGTCGTTAATTTATCTTTAGATTCCTGACTAGGATAATGAATTTACTAAAGATAAATTAACGTCATTTTGTCTACGAGTGTAGTTTTGTCTTGATGTGATACCTAGCCATGAGCTGTAAAGAGTTCGTTCAGGGCTTGCATGTTCCAGGAACGTCTCTAGAATCTAAAACCTTTACTAAAATCTCTCTTCTATCATTTAATATCCGTTGAGTTTTGTATATTATTTAATTGAAAAGTAATGCAGAAGGGTCACCGGTGCCCTCGTAAGGCTTTATTAATGAATGTATATCTGTTTGTTGTAGTCTTCTAATGAGAGCATAAATCACATTCATATTCCAGTTGGAGTTTCAAGGCTGGCTGAGAGCTTTATTCCTTACCTAGCCGTCATTGTGTTGAAAGACAAATACAAATCCAGGATAAAATCCCGCTGTAGTTGTCATGAATTAATTTAGGACCGAGAGCTGGAGTGGGTCACAGGGCGGTATGGTCCATCTTCCTACATGATCCTCTCGCAGCAACAACTGCTTGCCTGAGTTATGGAGCAGCCTCAGGAGGTTTCAATTAATCAATGCCGAGCTCATTCAAACAAAGCCATGGCCTGCTGAAAATTTATGGGCCTTTGCTCAATTTCTGAGGCCTTGGTTGCTGTCCATTTTTTCTGCTCATGGCCCACTGGAATGAGGACAAGCTTGTTTGCGAATGGCTCATCCTTAACAGTGCGGCAGACAGATCAAACATGAGCGGTTGACGACACCGTAGCCCGAATAAATTACAGCTGACACGCTGATTCATAGGGTCAACAAATTTTAATAGCTGTCACAAGGTTATTGACAAGCGGCAGCTGAAAATAGGAGTTGTTTAGAGAAAAATGATGCTCATTTTGCAAGGTTTCACTCCTGGTGTGTCCTGTGTGTGTTTTTTTTTTTTAATGGCAGCAGTGATTCTCATGTGACTTATGAGGACACACGACATGGCAACCCAGCTCAAAGCCCCTTTCCAATATATCAGGAAAACACTCACTCTGCTCTAACCTAATAAAGTCCGCCTGAGCCAATTAAACAAAACATATTTTTTCTTTCAGCACTCTAGTCTGATTGGATGGAAAATTGAAAAATAAAGAATATTATTTCCAGGCGGTTTTATTTATTTATTTTTAAAAACACACACACACACAATATGGCAGAAAATAATGAGATACTTGGTTATTGTATTCTTCAAAGGCATTAGGATTGGAGTGGGCAGAAAGGGTGAGGAATAGCCAAAAGGGTTACATACATAGCTCATGAATGCATTTATTCATCATCGCTCTGTGTATCGCTCTGTGTATTTCAAACCTAAGCTAGGTAGCTCGGGGTCAGCCCACATCTGGGATCAGGGGAGCAGAGGAGGGTGAGTGGGGTCTCTGTTGGATCCAGAAGGGAGTAGAAAAGCCAGTGAAAAGGTGCAGGAAGTTGCAGAAGGTCCTGAATCCTCCCCACTAAAAGCTTCAACATTCATCTCTAGTCTAACCTCTCACCCCCGCTGCTTCTCCATGCATAATTTCACTATGTGAGCTTCCCTGAAGCTGAGGAGCTCTGGGCAATGCCAGCGATTCCACTGTGCATGCGAGATGGAAACGAATTTTATGTTTTGGTGTCCTGTCAGTAATTTGGCTGTGCACACAATTTACAGTGATATTTTATTTCCTACGGTAGGATCATCGGAACACGACGACCGCGACGAGTCACTTAAAAACAACGCTTATTCAAACGGACTCAAATTGTGTCAGTCCATCTAAACGGCTGCTTTTGGACGGTGTAATTGCTTACGCTTATATTTTAACTGCTTCTTTCTGTCTGGCAGAATTCAATAATTGTTATCTACAAGGGCGTGAAACTGCAGGGGAAAAAATGCAATCAATTCGAACGGGGGAACAAAACGCGGAGGTGAGCGAACACGTGCAAAACAAAATGCTGTAAAAAGCAAATTTATTGGAAGCAGTAAACTCTTTCAAATTGAGCCGTAAAATGAACATGTGGGAGATGTTGGCATGACTGTATGGGACCAAGTAGCTTGTTGGATAACTTAAAATATGCAGCACTTCAGAAATGCGCACCTCTTTACTTTACGTAAAAGGGTTTTTTTTAAATAATCAATCAATCAATCAATTAATCAATCAATCTATCTATCTATAATTTTATGTATATCTACAGCATTTTTTAAAAACTTTTCATTCCAACTCAGTGAAACGAACAAACCCTGAAGTTCTCATTCTCCTTCCTTTGACAGCTATATTGTAAGAATGTCCACAGTCCTTGTATCTTTAACTACACAATAAACCTCCAGCGCTTCTGAATCCCACAAGCCATGAAGTAGCCTTTCTTTCCTCAACATGGCCCCTTATTGATCCGAAAGCTCAATATTACACTCGTCTCCTGTGTGAAGCTGCGTCTCCTCAAAGCCTTAACCTTTAGACTTCTGAGCAGCACCTGCCCTGCAGGGCCCCTGGCCCTGGGGTCATACTCAAGCATGAGGCTCTCCTCCTTCTCTTGTCCTTTCCGCCTCCATGTTCCCAAAAAAAAAAAGCCTGAATCCCTGAGACTCAGCAGGGCTCCTCCTGCTGCTGCCTCCCATCTGCTGCACTGAGCCTGGGCCTCTGAGTTGCCCTGCCTGCTGCCCTCATTAGCAAGTCAATGATCTTAAACCAGTTGGCCCGAGGTGGCATGCATACAGACCTGTAATTCTACATAAATATAAAAATATCATCTCAAGTCACTGTTTTATTTATAGTGGTGGAGGGAACATGATAGAATAAAGGGTGGGAGGTGTTGAGACTTGGCTCCTTCTTTTTTTGTAACTGTATCTATTGTAATATAATATTGTGAGTGTTATAAAAATAAAATCGAACCGGTAAGCAGGTTGAATATAAGCTAAACGAAAGTAACGTGACACGTTGGCTTATAATAAATAATACGAGACAACAAGTGGGAAACAGAACGGCATTTCAATATCATTGTAATAACTCCGGATTACAACGCTAGTCGATAATATGAAGCCGTGGAACAAAGAAAGAGATCTTAGGAGACCCTCCAAGACCCTTATGTGTATTTCCATTCATGAGAGCTACTCTAAATCCTGAATAAAATATACAGGGTTGCAAGGGTGTTTCGCTTAAAATTTTAATTTGGCGAGGGTTCAGCTTGCATCTTTCATCACGTCTGTGTGATTTCCTTATCCTTGTGGAGTGGGGAGCTGTGAGGCAAATTCGGCAAGAGGAAATAGTGTTGGCAGGAGATGTACTTGGGCTTGATGCCAACTCCGAGAACTGCTGTAAAGAGTTCAGACTGGTGGCGATGCCTGATTTAAAAAACCTGTTTAGGCCAGAGGGAGAATTGTTTGAGACGAGAGTGAAAAACAACTGGAAGGTAGCAAAGAGCGACAGATTCACAAGAGCTAAACCGTACATTCACAATGACATGCACAGTTACGTCTAGAGTGAATTCGTGAACCTGGATCTGATAACGCTGAAGCCTGATCCATTCCTAAGAGGAGTTCATTTGACTCTAGTTTATAACGGTTCATTGTGCAGCACTTTGTCTTTCGGTTTTATTAGTGACATAATACATCCTGTGCAGTCACATCTTTGAAAGACAGCTAATGCTCCCATTACATCCACAGCCAGACAGGAAATATGAGCAGCAGTGCCTCACAGGCGGCTGTGACTCAGGTGGTAGAGCGGGTTGTGAACTAATCATAGGGTCGGCGGTTCGATTCCCGGCCCACGTGACTCCACGTACCGAAGTGTCCTTGGGTAAGACGCTGAACCCCAAATTGCTCCTGATAGCAAGTTAGCGCCTAGCATGGCAGCTCTGCTACCATTGGTGTGTGTGCGAACGGGTGAATGAGATACAACGTAAAGCACTTTGGAACTGTTAAGTTTAAAAAAGTACTATATAAGTGCCAATGCTTGAAACAAGATAATTTAAAAATAATAGCGTCCATTTTAAAGATACACAGAACATAAAGTTTGCTAAGGGACAATCTTAATTGCCTGAACAGTCTGCCATGTAATATAGCGGGGGTTTTACCGACTGGCCATTAAAACCCTCGCAAAATCAGTGGGGTCTTGAAGGGAAACCTTCAAACGACATACTCCCACTGGAACTTTGCCTTCCCTCATTTTCCTCTCCATATTAAACCTGACTGTAATGGCCAAAACCATCTGTCTTCATCTTAGAATGTGACCCAGAAATAGCTAAAGGGTGAAAATAGCCTGTTCAAGGTGAATATTAAATTTAGATGATTGGGTGGAAGATTGGAAACATCTGATCTCCACTGCTGCGCCTCACACAATCCTGAACCCTTAAGTGAAATGGTGGTGTAATGGTAGGATTTATGCCTTTTCCATTTCCTGTGACCCTGCTTGTCTGTAGAACAGTTAGTGGAAACATCTTAATGCTAACATTGTTCTTATTAAAACGTGGCTATTTCGGTGTTCCTGAGGAGTCAACAATACGTTTCCTCTAGCCATGTTCAGTCACCACACATAGTAAGTATTGTATGGCATATTTTAAGTCACAGTATGTCAACAGCCTATTATTGGGCTAATGCAACACTGCAGTACATGCGATATTTTGTTAAGAAAGATGACAACAATGGCAGCTGATGTTTAAATCCTCAGAGTCGTAAATCCTTCAGCTGCATCCCATGTGATATCGCACAGTATGGCTTTACACCAGTGCAGTAATGACTATTTAGGCATACACTTTAGGGCATGGTATGTGATTTGAATGCTTTTGCATTTGTGACAATCAGGCTAATTAATTAAAAGTATTTAAAACCCCTGGACGGGGTTAAAAGTATTCAATCATTTAACAATACCTGGCCTTGCTAATTATGTTAACGACATAAACGAATTGTTTTTCATACGTGTGAGAGGGGCACAGCCTGAAAGTTCAAATGTACTCTAGGCCTTCCATGGCCAAATCTCTGATTCCTTCCACCATTAGTCTACCTTTCTATTTCAGGAGATTGTTTACACAGTTAGTGGAGTATGACTCGGCAGGATTCTCACAGCTATCGAAGGTTGTGGGATCTCGAGGTTTTAGTGCTTGTAGTGGTGCGTGAAGAGCAAAGTGGGTGAGGGTGGTTTGGGTAGGTTACTGGTGTAGGAAACCTGCAGATTTGAGCCTTAGCCCAGCTCCTGCTGCCCCTACGGTTTAATTACCAGGAGTAGTCTATTGTAAAGATGTCATATGGAAAAAGTCCAAGGACTTAAGGTTTTGGAAAACCACCAAGAGACACACATACCTGGAGGCATTTAGAAACAATACTCTGCCTTTAATCTCTGAGCATCAGTTCCATGATAAGTCTGTGCACTACTTTTATATTTATATATAAAGTACAATAAATAAAGCCCTTGGAGGAACTAATATATTCTCTGTGGGATGACAGGCTAAAACATCCTGTGCGCAGAACTAGGGTACTGAAGTAGCTTTGAAATAGGAAACAAATATAAACCGCTCACTTGTGAAATAAAGTCCTTTGTCAATCCATTTCTGTGTGCGCGACTGGCACGAATTCAGCGGTGCAGGTCAGCCTGGAAGGGAAAATCTTTTGGAAAGATGAGATGTGGAGTTTCCCTGGATGTCCATGCACTTTACAGCCCGTGGTAGAGCACCACAGAGAGAGAGCAGGAGAGAGACAGAGTGAGAGAAAGGAGCTGTCAGAAGCATATCTCCTGAGTGCAGCTTTACTGTGTTGGTGATTGAAGTGCTCCAGGGCATGAGAAGGGGAATTAGCTGGTGCATCGACATGAGACACCTTACCGGCTACAGGCAGCACTGGATAAAAATGGGGGGGGGGGGGGGAAATAAATAAAATAAAAGCCGAATGTGTACCCTGTGGCCAAATGTTGAGAAAAATATAAATGAATGCCAGGACAAGTCACAAATGCAACCTTTTTCCTGACCTCACAGAAAAAAGGGCCTAAGAAAAAACCACAACCAGCAATGTTACTGCTTCTGATTAATATTTAATGGAGCCCAGAAAATATAAAACTGTTCAGAAAAATCACAAAGCTACCACTGCGCGGCGGGTTATCTTTCCGCCGGCTGTTGTATGAGTCACTGACTGGCAGAGGCTGGTGATCCCAAAGGGTCTCTTTCATTATCACACAGAATGGAGCTGAAACATGGTCTGATCCAGCCAAGCGCATACATTATTCATGTCCCCAGCAAGCCCACCATCAAATCTATCTGCTCAGCTGTAGTAAGGAATAAAATGCATTCAGGAAAAAAATAATTGGCTAGATCTGTGCTAAGTCTGTCTCACACTGAGGATGTAATCATAGATAAACTACACAAGCCGTCTTTGCACAGGACACATGGGACAACAATTTAGATTCACTTAAGTATGGGTTAACTGGACCTAACTGTAAGCAGAGTACTTTTTTAAATCACTGAGTTTTTGGGTTTATTTAGCACCACTAATTGGAGTAATTATTTACATTTTCCTGTAGTGGTTCTGGTAAACAAGTATACAACATAGATTTAATGTGCATATAGCCATGTAAGACATTCTGAACCCCCCCATCCCCACCCAGGGTGGGGGTATATATATTATACGATTTAAGTCATGAGGAGTCTAACAACCACCATCTGTTTGTGAATACAAATGTGCGCATCTATCTGTTTGTCCATCTGTACGTCTATCTATCTATCTATCTATCTGTCCGTCCGCCCGCCCGTCCATCCGTCTGTGTGTCTGTCTATCTATCTATCTATCTATCTATCTGTCTGTCTGTCTGTCTATCTATCTATCTGTCGGTCTGTCTATCTCTCTGTTTGTCTGTCTGTCCGTCTATCTATCCATCTATCTGTTTATCCAACTTTCTATCTGTCTGTCTGTCTATCTATCTATGTATCTGTCTATCTATTTATCTATATATCTATCTGTCTGTCCATCTGTCTGCCTGCCTGGTCTATCTATCTGTCGGTCTGTCTATCTATCTATCTGTTTGTCTGTCTGTCCGTCTATCTATCCATCCATCCATCCGTCTGTCTGTCTGTCTGTCTGTCTGTCTATCTATCTATCTGCCTGTCTGTCCATCAGTCTGTCTGTCTGTCTGTCTGTCTATCTATCTGTCTGGTCTATCTATCTATCTATCTATCTATTTGTCTGTCTGTCCATCTATCTATCCATCCATCCATCTGTCTGTCCATCGGTCTGTCTGTCTATTTATCTATCTATCTGTCTGTCTGTCTGTCTATCTATCTGTCTGTCTGTCTGTCTGTCCGTCTATCTATCCATCCATCTGTCTGTCTGTCTGTCTGTCCATCTGTCTGTCTGTCTGTCTATCCATCTGTCTGTCTGTCTGTCTATCTATCTATCTGTCTGTCTGTCTATCCATCTATCTGTCTGTGTATGAAACTTTAGGTCAGAAGGGAGTGATGAATACCGGATGCTCTCCTCTCTTGCCAGTCTGCACTCTGGTGACGATGGCACAGCTCTAATCCATGTGGCTTGGCATTGCCAACGCATGACATGATGGCATGATGGAATTTGGGAATGCGCAAGAAAGTGACTAATGATATAATGACATCTGGCACTTGGGCATTTTTCCAACCTGAACTTCTTACATTCTGAGCATTCATGTGACCTCGACTGTTTAATTTAGGAAAACCTGCCTGCTCAAAGTGAGCTAATGCTTATTTGGCTTTTGTATTGATATAAATATCCCTGAAATAGCTTTAAAAAAAAAAAAAACACCCAAGGGAGTTGCTTGATTAGGAACCTTTACATTATTCAATTATCCTCCTATACTGTGACATATCATACAAAGATATCAATTTAAAAATCTGCTTAAAATGCTCACAACATAATACCATTTCATGTTTTTTATTTGCTCAATGGCTGCTGCCATGGCATTTCAACTAAGGCAAGACGGACTGAGAATTGATTTTTCCTACTCAGACTGACCTCAATTTTGAACGAAAGGCTTTTTAATGCTGACCGCTTTTAGGCATTAGGAATCATTTATATAAAGTACACCAAATTTCCTGTGACAGAAACTCTCAGACTGCACGAGCTTCTTCGCTGGTCTTCAAACGAGTAAACAACCTTAAATAAACGAGACACGAACTATAAACTGTAGATTGGTAACATGTTCTAGTACACAGAGATAAGTCAAAGAGCCATTAAATGAATAAACATACTAATCTACGTATTGTTTGCTAACCTTGAAGATGTATGACAGCAGCATCTATTTGGTTTGGATAACTGTGAAGATAACGTTGCATTTTCTCTTAAACTCCGTATGTTGATCCTCCGGTTCTCTGGGTCGTGGGTTTCATCAACTCTCCTCCACGCACATGAGAAAATGTATATAAATAAATAAATAAATAAATAATAAAAAATTATATATGTAAAAAAAATATACACATGTAGCATATATATGTAGCATATACAGTGTTTATATATGTATCTGTATGATTCATATCAGGTTAGTACTATTATGTACATCACATATACACCCTCGATTCTGGAAAAAGTTGGGACGGTATGGAAAATGCGAATAAAACCAAAGAGGAGTCATTTATAAATGTACTTTGACTTGTATTTCAACAACAAAACACGTATAAAAACAAAGTATTTGATGTTTAACCTAATCAGCTGTATAGTTTTTTTTTAAGGTAAATGTTTGTTTTGAAATTGATGCGTGCAACACGTTCCAAAAAAGTTGGGACGGGGCAATTTAAGACCAATAATAAGAAGGTGATGTGAAGCAGGTGAGCCAATCGTCTAATCATTGTGTGTATAAGGAGTCTCCAAAAAAAAAGGCCGAGTCCTTCAAGAGCGAGGACGGGTCGAGGCTCGGCGATCTGCCAACAGATGCGTCAGAGAATAATCCAACACTTGGAGAACAACATTCTACAAACACAAATCGGTAGGATTTTGGACATTTCACCTCCTACAGCGCACAATATAATTGTAAAATTCGAGGAACCTGGTTAAATCTCGGTGCGTAAAGGGCGAGGCCGTAGATCACTTCTGAATGCGCGTGATCTCCGATCCCTCAGACGTCACTGTCTTAAGAACCGTCATGAGTCTGTAATGGAGGTCCTGACACTGGCTCGGGAATACTTTGGTAAACCTTTTCAGTCGACACCATTCACCGCTGCATCCACAGATGCAGGTTAAGGCTTTACTACGCAAAGCAGAAGCCAAACATCAACACTGTCCAGAAGCTCCGCCCACTTCTCTGGACTCGGGCTCATCTGAGATGGACAGTAGCACAGTGGAATCGTGTTTTGTGGTCTGACGAGTCGACGTTTCAAATAGTTTTTGTACAAAACAGCCGTCGTGTTCTCCGGGCCAAAGAGGAAAAGGACCGTCCAAGCTGTTATCAGCGTCAGGTCCAAATGCCAGCGTCTGTCATGGCATGTGGGCGTGTCACTGCCCATGGTATGGGGGCGTGTCAGTGCCCATGGTATGGGGGCGTGTCAGTGCCCATGGTATGGGTAACTTGCACATCTGTGAGGGCAGCATTAATGCAGAAAGCTATGCACACATTTTGGAGCAACATACGCTGCCATCCAGAGCAGGACAACGCCAAACCACATTCGGCCTGGACTACAAGCGCATGGTTGCGTAAGCAGAGAGTGCGGGTGCTAGCATGGCCTGCTGCAGTCCTGACCTGTCTCTCATTGAGAATGTGTGGTGCATTATGAAGCGCAAAATAACGCAACAAAGTCCCCGTATCATCGCACAGCTGAATAAATGCCTAATGGATGAACGGGGGAAAATTCCACTCGCTAAACTTAACCACCTGGTGTCTTCACTCAGCGCCCAAACGCTTAATAAGTGCTATTAAAAGAAAAGCTGATGTTACACAGTGGTAAACAGTCGACTGTCCCAACTTTGCATGATTTGAAATGAGTGTATATTTTCAAATATAAATGAAATTCACAAAGTAAACCATCAAATAATGTGTTTTCAATATAGTACAGAGTGAAACGAATTTTCAAATGACGCTTTTTTTTTTGTTGTTGTTGTTTTGCATTTTCCGTACTGTCCCAACTTTTTTGGAATTGGGGTTGTAGAAGATATTGGTCAACCTGGGAAATCATGTCGTGTGGACCTTTGGGAGTAGAAGTGGCTGAACCCGGGATATATTTGTCATAACAATTTTCATTCCGTGTCTTCATTTTGACACAGAGACACATGCCCGCCACAGTAGGCCATGCTAGTCATTCACTCTCTGTTAGAAAAGGCAGAGAGGGTAAGAAAGGCCACAACAAATAAAGGCCAGTGTATAATGTAATCAGTTCTGCAGTTGACAATACACACGCCATTCCAACTCTCCTAGTTGACCGTGCAAATAAATGCTTCATTTCACATGGCGTCTCTCACATGAATGCAGCGCAATTATTGCAAGCATCTATAACAGCCTAAAAAAAAAGATGCCAGTGTACCATAGTGATTTTTAATCGTCTGTTTTTATTGACAAAAAGGCAAACTGAGCAGAATAAATAAGCATAATTTAAAGCAGAAAAAGTGGCGATTCTTAATGGATTGGAACGTTACAGTATGTGTAGCATCACTTTTAAATATATTTTTTATATTGTATGTTTCCCTTTAACTATATATATATATTTTTTACTTCAAAGCATGCTGAGCTGCACGTATGCTAAAATGTGAACTACAGTCCTCACTGGTAATGATGTGAATCTAATCACAGTGAAATCGCATTGCAAGAACCTTGCAACAATCATCAGTGACGTCAAGTCATTTTCTGAAAGCAGCAGAGCTTCTAAGCAATAGAAGGCTCTCCTTAACCACTGACAATTACAAGACGTTCTGTAGATCAGGAAATGAGCGACAGAATCTCAGAGACAGTAAACAGGAGCATTTGTCAGCTGGTAGCCTCCAGCCTGTGTGGGCAGAGTAGGGCTGACAGAGCTCTTTCATACCCTTTCATTAGCTGCTCTTGGATGAAGTAAGAATGGGGTGGAGCGCTAGGCCGAGCATTCTCTAAGCCCAGTCTCTGCCAGGCAAAGTTATGTGTACCATTTACTTTGAGGGCCTCCACACTACCCTGCTCTCACGACGGAGTAGGGACTTCTGTAGCAGGAGTTAAATACATTAGTCAGCAGTGGAAGCTATGGCAGGAGGTGCAAATGACTCCTCTCTTAGTCATATATGGGTGGGTTTTAACTCTCTTGGTGGACAGTCCCACCTACTAACAGCATGTGCACAAAGTCCACTGGTTAACAGATGCAGTCTATTTAAAAAAAAAAAAAAAAAAAAACAACACATGGAAAGGAGAAAAAACTAAACCAGTATCTACTCAGAAAGATGGCTATCTATCTTACACTGGTGCTTGAAGGTTTGCGAACCCTTTGTTTCTATATATCTTCATAAATACGACCTAGAACCTCATCAGATTTTCACACGAGTCCTAAATGTAGACAAAGAAACCCCGATCAAACAACCGAGACAAAAATATTATACTTGGTCATTTATTTATTTATTTACGGAGGAAAATGATCCAATGTTACATCTCTGCGAGACGCAAAAGTACGTGAACCTCTAGGATTAGCAGTTCGATTTGAAGGTGAAATTAGAGTCAGGTGTTTTCAATCAATGGGACGATAATCCGGTGTGAGTGAGCGCTCGAATGAGTTTGGACTCCACCGATCTACAGTCGGACAGATTGCGTACAGATGGCGGAAATTCAAGACCATTGTTACCCTCCTCAGGAGTGGAGACCATCAAAGAACAAGACGTGGTGTAGTCCGCGAGGAAACAAAGGAACCCTGGGTGACTTCGAAGCAACTAAAAGCCTCTGTTAATGATAATGTTCACGAGTCCACCATCGGGAGAACGCCAGAAAGGAGAATGCCACTGCTCGCCAAAAAGAACATTGCTGCCCCTCCGCGGTTTACTAAAGATCATGTGGACACGACAGCAAATAGAATATTTGGTTTAAATATTTGGAGAAAGGACAACACGGCATTCCAGCATAAGAACCTTATTTATCTGTGACATACAGTATGATGACGGTAGTGTGTGGTGGTAGCTGTTTTGCTGCATGTGGGCCAGGATGACTTACCATTGATGAAATAATGAATGCTGAAGTATATCAGCAAATTGTAAAGGAAAATGTCTGACATGACATCTGACCATGAACTGGATCTCGAGAGAAAGTGCAGCAAGACAACGATCCTAAGCACACGAGTCGTTCTACCAAAGAATGATCAAAGAAGAATAAAGTTAATGTTTTGGAACGGCCGAGTCAATGTCCTGACCTTAATCCAATAATGTTGTGGAAGGACCTGAAGCGAGCAGGTCATGTGATGAAACCCACCAACATCTCAGAGTTGAAGCCGTTCTGTACTGAGGAACGGGTTAAAATTCCTCCGAGCCGATGCGCAGGACCGATCGAGAGTTACCCCAAACGTTTAGTTGCAGTTATTGCTACACAAGTCTCACCAGATACTGACAGCAAAGGTTCACATACTTTTACCCCTCACAGATATGTAATATCGGATCATTTCCCTCAATAAATAAATATGCTATTTTTGTCTCATGTAAACAATTGGGTTCTCTTATTTAGCTACTCATAGGACGTGTGTGAAAATCTGATGTCATATTTATGCAGGAATATAGAAAATTCTAAAGGGTTCACAAGCACCACTGTACATCCTCATAATCCTGCATAGAAGCATTCAAAGATTCAAAAATACTTAGCTGTATTTAATGCAGATGGCTAAAGCTGCAGCACAAACAGCATGGTTTCCATTACGCTGTGACGGCACGATAGAACGTGTAAGTTAAACTAGCTGGCTAGGTAATTAATGTTAGTGATGAAATTCATTGTGGTTGTAGTATATTTTGATGGTTTTGGCAACCGTTATATAGATTACTGAGAATGACAGTAGGGGGCATGGTGGCTTACATGGTTAGCACCTCGCACCTCCGGGGGTTGGGGGTCCGGATCCCGCCTCCGCCATGTGTGTGGAGCTTGCACGTTCTCTCGGTGCTTCGGGGGTTTCCTCCGGGTACTCCCGTTTCCTCCCCCAGTCCAAACACATGCATTGTAGGTTGATTGCCATTTCCAAATTGTGAATGTGAATGTGTATGCGATTGTGCCCTGTGAAGAGTTGGAACCCCGTCCAGAGTGTCCCAAACCTCGTGCCCCGAGTTCCCTCAAATAGGCTCCAGACTCCCCGCAACCCTGTGCAGGATAAGCGGTATGGAAAATGGATGGATGGATCGTGACAATGCAAATCAAGATACTGGGAATCTACTCATTTCTACTTGTGAGTGAATTCACATCAGAACCAACTAGCTCTGTACTTTTATGTATGTACCCTATGAGGTATTTATGGTGTGTGGCAATATATGAAGTTTCTAATTTACAAATCATCCATATTCATACGCATGCTGTGATATTTAAAATAAATAAATAAATAAATAAATGGCCGAAAAGATTTACCAAGCTGCCTTGTTCATGTTTGGAATACTTCACTAACAACACTCAAAAGTCAGTTATGTAAAAATGTAGTGGGATTTAAACTGAGCCAAGAAGAAGAACGTTGCCAGGGGCATTAAAATATAAAACACTGAGCTAAATGTGACAGCAAAACCCAGGGAGTGTTACATTAGAAGGCGAAACTCAGAGTATACGATAAATAATCAAGTTAGCAGCCATGCATAGTGATAACTCAGACTATTAAACTCTTATAAAAACATCCAAACAGTCTGCAGTCCCCAAAAATACAATCTAATACATTCAGAGGAAATGGTTTGCATGGTGCATTGATAATATTACGAGCAAATGTCCTGCGAGAGTCTTTTCTCATAGAGTAGAGCCGGAACGTGTGAATTTGGTCATCCGCACCGATCCCGGCTGGCAGTGTTGTGCTTAACTGGATCACAACAAACCTCAGCCGACCACATTAATCACATTCATTTCTGAACGAGGTCTGCACGGAATGGCTGGAAATAATTTGAGCAGTTGTGTCACACAGAGCTGCTTGTGCTATTGCAGGCTATGTTTAGAGAATCAGTTCCCCTGGGTCACGGTGCTCACACTGCACCGTTTGTGAAGGCCTGTCTGTGATGGCCAGGATAACCCTGTCGACCCCAGCGTCTCTCAGGGGAGAGGGTCAGGCTTCAGCAAGCTGATCCTACAGACTGAGAACGTTGGGGGATGCAGGAAGCAGGAGTTCGGTCCTGTCTGACCTCAGCTCATTTCCCCCTCTTTATGTGTTTTTTTCTTCTGAAGATTTCTCTCACTCTGCACTCCAGGCGTGATGAAGTGCTAGATGACCTGTGTTCTTTCTATGACGAGCGTGAGAGGAAGTCCATGGAGCTGACATCTCTAATATCACTAGTAAAATACTCGATGCTGCTGCTTAAGACCCACTGCTGCGCTGTGCGGAAATAAAGCGCATTTCAGAAAGCAAGAAGAAAACGGGGCTGACCCGCAAAAAATAAAAGTTTCTTCTGTGGAGGCATATTTCCATTTAGACTGAATGCTGTGTGTGATGATCCTGGGATGATTGCTATTTATTCTGACATACTGCTCAAAGAGCGATTCACGTGGCAGTCGCAGACATCTGCAGGCGTGCAAGCTCAAAGCTGATCCATGCTGAGGTTATTAGTGGACCAAGCAGTGTGCAAACTGCAGCATTACTGAAAGTGCCTGGCAGACTCATCCGCAGGCATCATTAACATGTCTGCTCGAGTAACCACACCAAAGTCCGGACCTGTGGTAGGCATGGCTGATCTGAGAGCAGTTCTTAAATCAAAATCTCATTAGTCGCTTGCCTGCCAGCTTGTGGCACCACATGCTCCGACCAGGACGAATCAGACCCTAGTCCTTTATCCTCCAACTTGATGTTTCTCAATTTCCTCCACTTTGCAGAGCCAAGCGTACCTCTTCCTCCCCCCGCTCTATAAACACCACAGGCACTTCTTTCCAATACAACCCGATGTAAATTAGCAGCTCAATGTACCAAAGTTACCAAATGATCATTAGCTAACTTAGCTAGCTAGCTAAAAGAGCAAGCCAATTTATGCAAGCTATTTTAGCTCACCAGATTAGGCTATTCATTGGTTGAAGTTCAGCTGAATCTCAGAAGAATTTAGAAACCAAATTAAGAAAATTAGTCATCCGCTCTCCATCGTTTTCTTTCTATTTCCTCTCCTTTGCAGAGCCACGTCTGTCTTCACTGCGCATGAACACTTTACCTGGAACTTTCAGTTAGAGTCTGGCTTTCTGCATGTTCTCCCATGCCACTTCATTCTTTCTGTATTTGAAGCATAGTGAAAGCTCTTTTTTTTTTTATACATATACATATATATATATATATTTTTGCAGCACACTGTGGCGTTAGTCTTGGAAAGTGTAAACATTAACCGAACGAGACGATAATGAGACACTCAAAATCTGACCTGCAGTGGAAAAGCAATAGCGTTGCTCCGTGGTGTAGTTTTCATTTTCACACCATGGCATAATACACACCACTAACACACACGGCTCTAGCAGAATACGCCTGACGCAGTTCTAGGTAACAATAAAGCCTTGAAGACTGACATTAAAAATAAAATCCATAGAAATTCAAACTCTGAGTCACTTTCAGAGCGTGATCACACCATTATCTTTACAACTCAAATCACTTGCTTTCTCATAAATACAGCGATAGTATCAAATTTTTACAGTGCAGAATTTGGGAAGGAACTTACCCTGTATTGAGGGTTTGTTGCATCACTTGA
>NC_030440.2:1767500-1847500 GCF_001660625.3 Ictalurus punctatus
CGGTCCGTTCTGCCTGGCCCGGCTACACTGCGTTGTGTTCTGGTGCACAATAGACACTGGACACCGGCGTATCTTGTTGAACTCAGGTTTATTCGTCCCGCAGACAAGCTCAACGTCTATTCAGAGTTCAAAGAGAGCAAAACGTCGTCACACAGGATTTATCTTCTCAACAAACCCAATATGAGAAAATAAAATAAATATTATATCCTATTTTTCCTATATCTGTTACATTCACCCCTCCTTAATTTCACCCAAATCCTAAACATACAGAAGGTCAGGCGAGATAGATAAAGCAATCATATAAGGTACCATGTTCACACTCATTTGGTCCAACATTACCCCAGGGATATAATTCCACACACTGCATTTTAAGCTACTCATGAAGTTCAGAGAAAGCAGAGGTTGATCAGGCTACCGCTTCTCCTAGTTAATGTGATGCCTTTTACACCACACAAGATGTTGGGACCCTATACTTGTCAATATGAACAGTCTCTCATACAACTCCAAAACAATGTACTAACTAAGAACATAACACAGTACTCATGTCTACAGTCCCTCAACCCTGTTTAAAACAAGGTACGTAAAGACTGTGCCCTTCTGTTAAACCCACCTACACCACTCCTTGTGAAAGGTTTTTGCACCACATTCTCCATCAGCCTACTGACTGCTTTAACAACCCCGCCTGTACGTGTTCTGACTATGTTCATCTCAGTCCCTAGGTCTTGTGTAGGTTTCTGACTATCAGTCACTGTCGTGGGTGAAATGCTGTTATGGGGCCCAGTCTCATCTAATTCAGGAACACTGATTAAGGTGTCAAAGTCAGCGCAAGTCTCGTGTGGGTCGGAGAGCACACAGATCTCTTGCAGGCAAGTCTTTCTCTCTCTCTCTCTTTTTTGTTCTCGTTATCATCGGCAGGATCCAGTTGGGATCTTTCAGGTGTCGGCTTATCAGAGCCACTGGGTGGGGGGTGTGGTGTATCATCCTCCATTCCTGATTCTGCACCATCTCCTAAGGACTCATCAACATCAGGTGACACGCATATCCACGAACGGGTCCGGTCCTCAGAAGTTTCTACTGCCAGGTCACTCAGGGTATCAATGGACAGGGGCTGGAGCTCGCTGGCCTCATCCACGGCATCTGAATGTTTAAACAATCGATCTAGTAGGGCATACCCGGCTAGCAAGAAACACGTGTTCCAATAGTTTTGCTCACCTACAAACTGGATGCTCCGATGCAAAATGTTGTATAGAACATATACAACGTATATGTTGTATATGTTCAATCAATGAACAGAGGCTGGAGCTCGCTGACCTCATCCACGGCAACTGAATCCAGCTCCCCACTAGGTTGTTCTGGGAATGATAGGAAGCTCACGTCCAACATCAGGTTCCGATGCACAACCTTAGTCCTTCCGCTCTCATCCACGACTTTATAAATGTGCGTTTGAGGGTTCCGATACATGACAGTATAGATTGTGGGTTCCCATTTGTCCGCCAACTTCCTCTTCCCTCTCTCTGCTTTGTTTGCGAGCGGGATTCAGTCACCGACATCCAAGCAAGTGCCACACACTCTATTGTTGTAACCATCAGCTTGATGCTGCTGCTCTTTCCTTGCATGTTGCTGAGCAATGCAAGCGGCTTCGTGGAGGTTTGCCATCAATTTCTCAGCGTAGGTCTTGTAGTCAATCACGACTGGGTCTCTCAGGACTTGACTGAAGACCAAATCCACCAGGAGTCTGAGAACTCGACCATACATTAAAAAGAATAGGGCGTATCCAGTCGTTTCATGAACTGTGGCATTATAAGCGAAAGTCAAGGTTTGTATCTGTTGTGCCCAGTGTTATTTTGCTGCTAATGGCAAGGTGCGCAACATATTGCCAAGCGTTCTATTAAACCTCTCAGTTTGCCCATTTCCCATCGGATGGTGTGCAGTTGTGTGTGACTTCGTGATCCCTGTGAGGCTAAGGAGCTCTGCTATGAGTTTACTCTCAAAATTGGCTCCCTGATCTGATGTGTTCGCTCTGGAAAACCAAATACGCAGAACACATTGTCCCACAGTTTCTCGTGACTTGTTTTGCAGCGGAATGGGGAATGCATGAACCAATTTTGTGAAATGGTCCGTTATGACCAAGTCATCCACCGCTCTTTGTTTGTTATCCTCAGTGCTCCAAAAATCTATACACACCAACTCCATGGGTGCAGAGGTTCGAATGCTCTCCAGGGGAGCTCGGGCAGCTGGTTCAGGGGTTTTTGCTAAGATACATCGCTGGCAGCCTTTCACATATTCCTTGATGTCTCTTTCCATTTGTAGCCAGAAAAAACACTGTCTGGAAAGGTATAGGGTTCTGGCTTGTCCTTGATGCCCTGCAAGGTCATGCACACCAGAGAGGGCCCTGGCCTTTAAGTCTTTGGGTAGGATGAACTGTTACCTTTTCTGTCTAGTTGACGGTTCCTTGGTGATCCTATAGAGGATTCCATCCTTAAATTTCAGTTGATGCCACTGCCTGCATAGTGTCCGTGCTCTAGGAGGTAACCTACTTCTCTCTCGCCTGGATGGTAGCTTGCCCTGCTCCACGAGCAACAGGACCTCCCTGGATCCAATTCCTGGCTATGCCGAAGCTCCTCAATAGAGATGGCTGGGAGCGTGCCTTGTTCTGAGTGTGCCACTTGTGGAAGATTCTTGATAAATTGTACTGCTCTTGCCTCTGCAGCTCTCTCCCACTCAAGGAGAGCTTCACAGACAGACCTGACATCGGAGGAATCATGAGCCACCTTGTCCCTTGGAGAACCTGTGGTCCCCACAGCCTGAATAATCTGCTCGAAGACACTGAACCTTGCACAGGAAAACATCCTGAACTCCTTCCTCCTTTGTTCCCTCAGCTTCTGCTAAAAGATTCTCATATTGCTCACTGATCAACCTTTGGCCCACTGACCTAACAAAAGGATCTCTACTTAAGGTACCCGCCACAGTGTTTTTCGTCCCGAGGATATATTTGATACTGAATGTGTACGGGACAGCTTGGCCACCCACCGCTGTTCACAAGCGTCCAGTTTTGGTTTTGTCATTATATAGGTTAGTGGGTTATTGTCGGTCCACACCATGAATGCGTGTCCCTTCAACCAATGACTAAATTTTTCACAAACACTCCACCTGAGCGCAAGGAACTCCAGACGATGAGCCGGATACCTCTTTTGTGAGCCAGTGAGGGTCTTACTCGCAAAGGCAATCGGACATGCTTTGGTTTCACCTTCCAGTATCTGGGACAAAAACTGCTCCGAGGCCATCAAGAGAACCGTCGATGGATAGGATAAGGGGTCTGGAGATATCCGGGTGAGTCGGGACTGCACAGTTCAGAAGCTTCTCCTTGAGGGTGAGGAAAGCGGAATCACAGTCATCAGTCCAGTCTGTGGGCTTGAGCCTTCTGAAGACACCGGGTTTCTGATTTAACTTTCCCACCTTCCCCCTCTGTTTTTGACCAGCTGTAAGGGCAAAAACAGGCTTTGCTATGGAGGAACAGGTGGGTATGAAGTGCTGATTGTACAACACCATCCCCAAAAATGACTTTACCCTCCGAACTGAAGGTGTGCAGCAGTCATCCTCCACTAAATCCCTCTTTGACATGTTCACAGTAACTTCTACTTTCTCTGGATCAACCGTTACCCCGTCACCATCAATAATGTGTCCGAGGAATTTCACAAAGCGCAGCAACAGATGGAATTTTTTTTGGCTCAACTTCAGGTTGTGCTCTCTCAACCTCTGAAAAACGACCTCCAGTCTATTGAGGGCCTCTTGCTTGGATGGGGAAAACACCAGGAGGTCATCGAGATAGCATACCAAACTACTGAAGTTTAGGTCACCAAAGACACTTAGCATCATCCTTATGAAAGATGCCGGACTGTTACAAAAGCCCTATGGCATTCTGTCATATTTGTGCAGGCCCAGTGGTGTTGTGAAGGCAGTGAATCTCTTGTCTTCCTCATGCATGGGCAGGTTATAAAAACCTGATGTTAGGTCCATGGTGCTGAAGAGAGTGTTTCCGCCAAGGGCTGCTAAACAGTCCAACTGATAAGGCAGGGGATGAGCATCTTTGATGGTCCTTGCGTTCAGCCACCTGAAGTCTGTGCATATCCTGAGGTCAACATTCTCTTTCCACACCATCACGAGTGGGGAGGCAAATAGACTCACAGACTTCCAAATGATTCCTTGCTCCTGCATCTCAGTGAGGACTTGGCGTAGCTTTTGGTAGTGGGCTGGAGGCACTCTGCGATACGGAAGCCGGAAAGGACGGTCATCGGTAAGCCGGATTTTATGCACAAAACCCTTCGCTTCTCCACAATCTAGGTGGTGTTTTGAGAACACATCCTGGTATTGTTCCAGCATTCTCACCAGTTGGATCTTGGTGGACGGGCTTACTTTGCAGCAATCGATGTTGACATCCTCCAGACCAACATTCTGCAGACTCTGTTGTGTTCTATGACATACAATTATATTATTAATAACAATTAGCTTTTTAATACATATTAACACAAATAATGATTATACTGATGCACATTTATCAACTGGCATATAATAAAAAAAAATACATTCCATTAAAAAAAAGAATACACAAACACCACAATTACAATTACAAATACACTGTACCACAATGGCCTAATACAATGAACTTGACTAAAATAATACACTTACTAAACATGGTAATGGGAGTACAAAACACCTACACATACCTATTTAGAGTTCAAAGAGCAAAACGTCGTCATACAGGGTTTATCTTCTACACACCTATCATGAGAACATAACATAAGTGTGTACAAGAAGATAAAATGGCGACCGCTAGCACACACGCGACAAAAACGTGCTAATTTGCTCTTCTTTCACAGACTCATTTTACTAGATAAAATACGCAGCGAAAACGACACGTTCTGTCTGTCCTAATAATACTATAAATGATTAAACAGGGTTGTTCACTTGAAACGACTTTTAAAGCTTAAAATTCAAACTTTATAATCGCGCTGGCTTAAGTACATACCTCTCTCAGTCACACTCAACGCCGCCTGACGAGAAACCGGAAATGACGCGTTCATCCGCTACCAATTAGCAAAGAGCGCTATAACACAAATAAAGTACTCCCAACAGCAAGAACAGCAAACTATTAAATAACCGCGAAGGATTTGGGCGAAATTAATACACTTTACAGAGCAACACATGCCATAAAATAACCCCAAAAAAAATAAAAAATAAATTTTATTTCCTATTTTCCTGTATCTGTTACACAAGTACAGGATACAGTACAAAATATTGTTGTTATAATCACATTGATCTAATATTTCTCATTAAAATATTATAATGCTAAAAACAAATATTGGATTATTAAGCTTATTTCTAGGATTTTTTTTAAGCTTGAAACTACTCTATTGCCAGTTTTTTTTATTTTTTTTTTATCTAGAAGTAAATGATTGAAATATATCTCACAATATAATTTCAAGCTTGAAATGAGTATAAATAAATAAATGAATGGATGAATAAATCTAAGAATAGGCATGATAATCTTCTATTGGTTATATCCTAATCTCATAATGATTAATATTAGATAAATGACCTACAATCAAGATAATTGTACATTTTTGTCTGTGTAAAAAAAAAAAAATTCAGCATACCTTGAGCAAGATGTAAGTCTTGCACATGGCAGATACTATTACAGTTTTAATGGAAATGTATATAAAATATCAGTAGTAGTATCAGTAGTAGTAGTTAGGGGGTGATATGACAATATAATATGGATATCCTGAAAAATTTAGATATTCTTTCTGGACATTATATATTTTTTTATTACTTTTTTTTTTTTTTTTTTTAAACGCTACTGAAAAACCACAGACCATACGAGAGATTACTTCGAATAATTCACCGCGATTGGTCCATGACATAATATCATTTTAGAGCTTTTCCACTGTATACTGTGGCACTGCTCGGCAAATTACCCATGATCCTCCGTGTTGACACTTTATCCACTGCTAAGCCATCTGTGTTGCACTTATGTACTTATATTCAATTTGACAATTCTTCTTACCTATAGGTACGGTGTGAGCCAGGCCAGAACAAAAGTGACGCATGCACTAGACCAGAATACGGACAGTCTTGAGTTCACATTTGCTGCCGAGCCGGGTCGAGCCACACTTCTCGACATGACATTGGCGAGTCCAAAGTGTCCGTAGTGTATGAATGGGTGTGTGAGTGTGTATGTGATTGTGCCCTGCGATGGATTGGCACCCTGTCCAGGGTGTACCCCGCCTTGTGCCCGATGCTCCCTGGGATAGGCTCCAGGTTTCCCCGTGACCCTGACGGAAGGATAAGCGGTATAGAAGATGGATGGGCCTCCTTTACCAAACCGAACATATGTAAATCGTTCATTTGCCAAGAAATGTATTCATGAAAATCTAGTTTGTTTTGGAAAAGCTTCATATCCTACGGAATCTCCTGAGTTTGTGTAAACTTATGTTTAAGTAGACTCACTAATGCAAACCTCGATTTATCAGTTTCACATCTTACAAGCAGTGGGAGTTACTACAATTTTCTTTTTCATTCGTTCTTCTTTTTCTGATTTAGCTCGTGGTGTCATCGCGTTACATAATAAAGCGACTTTCAGCTCAGCTTTGAAACAGCAATAGATGACAAAAGTCCGATGTCAAAGATGTCTGCTTGTATTGACGTGGGAAACGTTTGCCTACTTTCTTTGAGACTATTAGCAAAGCTAATGAATATTAACAAACCTTGAGGGAATGCTTACTGGATGATAACGACTAGAGTGAGCTGAAGAGGCAGAAAAAGGGGCTACTTGATTTATTAAAAACAAATAGGCATTCTTATTAGAGTAAAAGCAATCTGACATGTATTCCCTAAACACTCAGGACTCATACAGCATGCCCTGAAAGGAACATGATCTAGGCGCTTTAAGTGAGCCGACTTTTCTTAAATAAGTATACCATTTGCAACACTGTAACGAATCAGAAGCTTAGACTTCTTGCCGTGGCAATGGAAGAGTAATTGGCTATTTGATTGCATGTTTGGGCTCCAGGCTCCAGACACAAATACTCAGCAGTTGAACAAACACTCTCTTGCGTCTCAGTCTCTCTGACCTCCCACCTCGAACACACACTCGGCTGTGCCCCAGCACTGCTTGTTCAATAACATCACGCTACACGCTGCCAAACAAGCAGAGGCTGAGTCCGCGCTCTCGTCTACAGCAAAAAACCCGAAGATAAGAATGAACAGGGACGGATACCTGAACGGTTTTAATATGTGTAGCCAAGGACCCGCACGCAAGGATACTTACAGTGTTAGCAAAAAAACCGACTTGAAAAATCAGTCATCGGTCAGATCGGTCATCTTGACAAGAACGAGGAGTGCTGAGAGGCGATTTATGGTATTTTGCACAATTTCTTCTTGGCATTCGGATCAAGATTTCTAAAAGATGCAAGCTTTTAGAACAAGTCATTGTTTGGGGAGTCATTTCACAGGATAACAATAATATGGTTAAACCGGGTCATAGAATTAACCATGATCCACCCTAAATGTGTTTAAACCTCATGCTATAATTGTAACATGCTTTTAAACAATGGTTTCTTTACTGGTGGTCTGTAATCATCGGGTCTTTGTACAGTCTAATATGTCACTGAGGTGGACTACAGGGCTTGCAACCACAGGCAATACTCTTTCTTTCTCTCTCTCTCACTGTTTCTCCATGTCCCCACTTTCCATTCACTCCTACACACACATTCACATGCTTCTAGTAATAGTTAGTGGTATGGCTCAGAGTGCAGTGCTCAGATGAAGACTAGGCCTCTTTTGCATGGCCAGTGTGTACAGTGTGGCAATTCTAAAATGCCTTGTGTTTATGTTAGTGCTGCTGGCTCGATGGCCCACACACAGCTGGAGGACTCTGGCACATAGGCGAGACACGCACAGAGAGGGGCCAAGCAGAAAGCGTGGCAAATTAGGCCTGCTGCCAGTCAGCTGTCTCTGCCACCTACCCCTAGGTCTTGATGCAACGGTCTGCGCCTCCCAGCATGGAGGTGCCAGCCTGAGTTTGGGCTTTTTTCAGCGTTTTATGTAAAGCTTATGTAAGGGCTGTGGGGGACACATGCTAACTCTTCCATCACCACCTCTAGAGGCTGCCTGCTTAGGGAGGAAATCGAGCATTAATTGTGTCCTTCCTTCCTTTTCCCCTCCATCTGGTTTGCTGTCTGAGTCCATTTCAGATCTGTGCCTCAGTAGCATGTAGCAGCTTCTGCAGAACTGATCCAAAGCCTCTGACGTCTAGAGAGACAAAACCGCAAGCTCACAGATGCAGTGATAAGTACCGCCCTGGCATAACAGGCTGTTTTTTTTCCTCCATACACAAACACTCCAACCACATGAATCAGCAGCTCAAAGGCACAGATTCAGGGGGTATTACTCACATGCACCCATGACTGTGCTGTACACACATACTATAACAATCTGTACGCTATAAAGTGTATTCTATATGAAGAACCTATTCAGAGTAATAGAATAGGATTGAACAGTTTCCTCCGGCGTGTGTGCGAGTGTGTGTGTGTGTGTGTGTGTGTGTGTGTTTTGTGTGGGTGGAAGTGAAACTGTAGGTGCAGAGAAGATCAAAGAGCTGCAGAAATCTAAAAATCTGAAATCGGATTTGTGCTTTGATTGTGAACCGGGCTGTACTTCATAAACAACTGACCAGGTGTTTCAACGCATTGCCACTTGAATAAGAGAGAGAGAAAAGAGACATGTTTCAGTGTTTCATTGTTTCAGTGTTTGTGCAGGTGACTGTATGTAAATACTGCATGCTAACTCCATGGATTAGAGTATTAGAGTATGTTTACACGACAGCGACGGTCCTCATTCGTAAGTCGCTTTGGATAAAAGCGTCTGCTAAATGGATAAATGTAATGTCATGTAAATGGACTAAAAACGGCGTAGATGTGGGGTAATAATTCGCCGTGTGTAACTGATGCCAGCATGTTAGGAAGTTGGGGTCAGAGTGCATGTTCGGAAGTTGGGGTCAGCCATGATACAGCGCCCCCTGGAGCAGAGAGGGTTAAGGGCCTTGCTCAAGGGCCCAACAAGGGCAGCCTGGCAGTACCGGGGCGTGAAACCCTCGACCTTCTGATCAGTAACCCAGAGAAATAATCGCCAAGCCACCACTGCCCCACCCCCGCCCCGCCCCCTGCCAAGCCACCATTACCGTTTTTTAAAAAAAATATATAGTTATTTAGTGCATTTTTCACATTATCGTATACACGGCCCCTTAGTGTACCCAAAGTTATGTTCAATAGTTAAATCTATAAAAAATACATCATATACTGTAGAAACCAAAGTAGTCACTATCTGTCGCAACCATTGTAAAGAATGGGCCCCTCACAGATTCTCAGGTGTTCATGTCCCTCAGCAGCATTGAGGCACTCAGGAACATGAGAAGCTTTTTAAAAAGGGCTACTCTGTTTAAGGCAAGCTCAGCAGAGACCTTGGACAAAAGGGGTACGTGCCCCTCTCCCCTCTCCCTGTCTTTCCCTCTGTTTGCCTTTCCTATACTTTTCTATTATGGGTTGAGCTCAGGCACCTAGTTCCAGCCTGCAGCTCATTTTTTTCCCCCCCGTTTGGATCAAATTTCCCAGCACAGTTCCTGCAACAGAAAAGACTTATGAACACCAGTGCATGCTTACATAAAATTCCTGCTTGGCCTTAAAGACCTAAACAGCCTCGAAAAAAAACCCAAAAAAACATTTTGGCTGAGAAACAACAAGGCTCAGATGCAGACATGAAAAAGAATGCTCGAAAGCCAAGAGACATGAGACACCATGTTTGTTTAGGAACACGACACTGCTAGTTCACCAAGGTCATCTCAACTAGCTGATCAAACGTGGAATGCATTCTCTCCCCAACTTAATGCTGGTAAAATATCTCATTTTGTCATCTCGCTTCCTGGTCCCGGCATGTCTGACTGGGGATAGTGTCATAATGAGGCGGGACTGTACTAAACGAAATCTACACCAGCTCGTCTGCTCTGCAATAAAAAGCATTTAAGACCGGACAAAAAACATCAAGCTAAGGATTTCCTTTCCCTTCATAGGTGTTTACAGTTTCCCTTCTTATACTAACCAATTTGGTGATTGTGGGAAAATTCAGGAACGTTAAATACACAATCGAGACGGCGATGACGTCAAGCATTCGCCAGCACGCACGTATATGCATCGAGTGGTGTGCCGATATAAGCTGACAGCCTCTGGAGGACTCCAGGAACACCATCAATCACTCATTCAGCCTCCCGTTGATGCTGGTGGCCAACATGAGGAATAACAGATGAGCCTTGTCATTTAATAATACACAAACGTTCTGCTGCCATTGGCGTAAACACAGTGCAGCACTGGAAAATGAAACTGATTTCCTCATTAATCCGGTGTCTTGAATATATGACAGAATTAAAATCATTTTATGATGCCTACGGGCTCAAAGCCAAAACCGTCACCAGAATCCCATGTGGTGAGAAGTACATATTTGATGTTGATACACTTTGTTCCTCGGAAGTAACGCAGTATAGTTCATTTATTCTGCATTTTAAGTATATTTTTTATATTTTCTGAATGCGTATCTACTTTCTACTCATTACAGTTCTCTATCATCATCTACACCACCAAAACACTGTATTAGGAACACCACATTAATATTGGTTGGAACAAGCCTCTTTCTTTATGGCACGGATTCCACGAGGTGTTTTTTTTTAGAGATTCTGGTCCATGTTGACATGATTGCATCATATAACCGCTGCAGATCTGCCAGCTACACTTTCACGCTCCCATTCTACCCCATCCTGAAGGAGCTCTATTGGATTCAGATCTAGTGACCGGGGAGACTATTAAAGTACACCGAACTCACTGTAATTCTTCTTCTTTTCGTGTCGAGGTTCCACTTCATAGTGGAACCACACACAAGGTTTCTCACACACAAGGATTTTTTCTGCCTGCAGAACTGAAGCTCACTGGATGTTTTTGTTTCCCGCACCATTGTGTGTAAACTCTACAGAGCGTTGTGTGTGAAAATCCCGGGAGATCGGCACACAAACCAGCCCGTCTGGTCCCAACAACCATGGCATCGTTGTTGTCTCTCAGATTGCATTTTCTCCCGTCCTCATGGCTTTCGCGGTTGATTTGATAATGGCGTGAATAACCCGCCATACAGGCGTTCCTAATAAACTGACTGAGACTTGTGAATATTTGTGACTTTTTAGCAATGGTGAAATCTAAAATTTTACAGAATATGCTTGCGAATGAGATATAGTCTCCATCACTGTAGTCTCTCTGTTGGTACGTCCATCCATCCATGCCTTTTCCATACTGCGTATACTACACAGAGTTGCAGGGAGCCTGGAGATTATCCCCGGGAACTCGGTGCACAAGGCACGGGACACCATGGATGGGGTGCCAACGCATCGCAGGGTACAATTGCACACACTAAGGACCATTTGGAAAAACCGATCAGACTATAACGCATGTCTTTGGACTGGGGGAGGAAACCAGAGTACCCGGAGGAAACCCTCGAAGCACGGAGAGAACATGCAAGCTTCACACACAGAGGGCAGAGGCAGGATTCAAACCCCTAAGCCCAGAGGTGCGATGCAGACAAGCATTCAGCTAGTTCGTGTTGTCAGGGGTATTATCATCCTAGCTGACACTTGAGACATTAAGTATAAATCTACATATCTTGTAGTCAGCCTTAGCTAAAGTTTTTACATGTCCCTAGGTTCCTTGAGCGGAAAATGGCATTACTTCACCCTAAATACCTAAATCAGTGTGTGCTTTGAGGCAGTTTTTTTTTTTTCCTCGTTGGAATCTTTCTCGCACTTTTACTTTAATACATTACATAACAATGGTTTAAACTTGCCTGCTTAACGCGAGGGAAGAATTTGAAGCTGTACTTCAATATTTACCAGAGTATTTATTTAGATGAGTATTTGCACTTTTGCACCTTGTGGTGTATTTTTTTATTATTATTATTATTCATTTTTTTGCCACCTCTGTTCCTGGGATTAGTTCGGAAGAATGGTCTCAATCAGAAGTCGAGCTTAATCGACACAGCGCAGGAAGCAGACGGCTCACTTAGCAGGAGAGTTTCAGCTATTAACGTGTGCGTGGGTTAGGGTTTGTAGTGGGGGAAGGGAAGGGTAGAGAAAGGAAGGGAAAAGGGGCAGTCCAGACAGTTCAAAAAATCACTTAACTAGCCAATGAATTGTTTCACACACACACACACACACACACAGAGTGCATTGCACAGCTTGCACATGCATTTGAGAGAAAGCAGGAAAAGTGGACGTGGAGATGGTGAGATGGTGAGACGGGTTACTCTGCATTAATTATACCAGAGCTGGATAACTCTTCTGTCCATAGACGCATGGGTTCTTATACTCCACCATCTTTTATTAACATAATATTCTGGGTTATTGCCTATTTTTGGCTTTGAATGATTTTCCTTTAGACATAGACCGCAAGAAAGCATTTCGACAGCTGGTGATGTCTCCATTCTCAATTGGACTGAACACTGGGAGACAGATTCCTTATCCCCCCTCCCCCTCATTACTGTGACTTAGACTTAAATATCCTATACGTGCAAGACTGTAGACCCAGTGTGTGTGTGTGTGTGTGTGTGTGTGTGTCCCTCCACACATAATTAGTGCTAAATCTCTGGCATGCTGTCACAGTTTGCCAAAACAAGAAAAGCTCACCACGCTATATCTCCACATTAATGAGTGCACAATGCACGAAAAAAAAAAGAAGAGAAATCTTTGCAAAGTTTTCCATGTATGCTATCTCTCAATACCATAAACACTCACACCCCCACATACACACACATATCCTATGAAGTAAACTCCACAAATGTATGCCCTCGTCCTCTGGCACAAGTTAAGAGAGAAAACATCTTGCAGAGGGAAAGAGAGAAGTTTACACAAAGGGAGAAAGCATCTCAACAGAATCAATTCAGTCAATGAATAGCTAAAAGGGTTGTCCTGCAGTGGAAGGTTAAAGAAGTATAGATTGCACTATTATGTTGTCCGATTATAAAAAAATATATGCAATAATGCACCAAGATGATCATCTATACAACATATGCTGGATATATAGCACTGGATTGAGGTTTAGGTTTTGAGTTAGATCTTATAATGAAGCAGGTATTGAGTATTCATGTTTATGGAGAATAAAGAATGCAGGCCTTTGCAACGTTATTCGTATTGGAAGGCTTTTCATGACTGATTCTGAAGTCTTCCAGTAATGGATTTATTCTGCAGTATACTTCGACACACAGTGGTGCAGCCATATTCTCAGGGGTCTACCGCGGCTTAATGTCAGTTGTGTAATTCTAATCATTCACTGGCACTCAGAAGCCAAAATTATGCGAGCCATGCTGGAATAAATCCAGAAACAATAAAAGCCTAGCTGTGAAATTACAACAGCTGGGCTGTCTGCTCTGTAGTTCTAAGTAAAAGCCACACACCAGGGCAAAGAAGAGATGGCAGGGGGGTGCTGCTAGGTTATGAGTGATTGGCATTGATGGCTTTGGTCAATAAAAGCAATAACAGTGTTTACTCTGTGGGTTAGAACTCCAGCGGCAACAGCATCTGTGAGCTCTTATCAGCGCATGGGCTCGGCAGGAAACAGCAGAAAGCCCGGCTTATCTGTGTTTTGGTCTGGACCTCTGAGGATGGGAGGTTTCAGTTTTGGGTCAGGTTTGTTTTGAGAGAGGAAGGGAAGCAGAGAAACATGACCTGAGGAGCACTGATGCAGTCAGGCTGGAGAATGCAGTGAAGGGTGGAGAGTGGATATTTTGAGGTCAGAAGGGACGTTTGCTAATACAGCAGTGCTAACAAGGTTCACATGAGAGCTCGAACAAAAGCATTATATGCAACCTGGAGTAACACGCTTATGAGCGACGAGCTTCTTACAAATCATACATTTCCATTAGATTATTAAATGATAAATGACAGAAACGATTATATCTATTTCTGTGCAATTCGTCTAGTTGGGATGAACAAATCACCTCTGTTGATTCAACATCTCTACTTGGCAAGTTCCCTTACAGGAAATGAAGTACATTTGAAAATGCTAAGAGATTAACTATGAACGAGGGTGAGGTCTCACAATATTAGAACGACTGTAAAATAAAACAAACAAACAAACAAACATTCAAGGATGTCCCCAGACTACTTCCTGAGAGATGTTACAAACCCAATGATGCAAGAACATGTTGGTTTTAGCTCTTATATACGCAGTATATATGTGAAGATATGACGGTAATATGCAAAAGTTACACGTGTGTGTTATCTATAATGGTGATTTAAAAAAAAAAATACATACAATTCTGCGGATCGGTGACCTTCATATTGAAGCCAAGTAGGAATTATTGTCATTCCTCTTCCTCACTGAAAGATGTTATGTTATGTTATATAGGGGAATTATATGAATGGAAATATAATTCAACTAAAAGCATTGTGGAAAAAGTGACGGATGTCCTGTAACACAAAAAGTAACAAGGTGACCGATGGTGCAACGTCAATAAATACAATAAATAATACAATAAATACAGACAACAGACTAGACAATACATCATGAACTATACACTAAACAATACAGTACACATTAAATGCTACACAACAAACATCAGTGTTATTTGATAGTGTTAATAGTACCGAGCAGCAGCGTGTTTAAAGGGACTTTTGCGTGTCAGTTTGGTAAATATCATGTCTCCCTTTATGTCTCTTGAGTACTGAGTGTAGTGGGGAGAGGAGGTAGCTAGCGGTCTGTTCATGTATGTGCAAGAATATATACTTTCAATCTACCTATAAACTGTGTGTATATATATATATATATATATATATAGCCCTAAAACAAAGAGTCATAACTATATTTAACCGTGGGCATGAGGTACTTTTCCATACGGCTACCTCTCTGTGTGCTCCAAAACCACCTCTGGTGTTTATTACCAAAAAGCTCTATTCTGGTTTCATCTGACCATAGAACCCGATCCCATTTGAAGTTCCAGTAGTGTCTGGAAACTGAAGACGCTCGAGTCTGTTCTTGGATGAGAGTAGAGGTTTTTTTTCCTGAAACCCTTCCAAACAGCTTGTGGTGATGTCGGTGACTTCAGATTGTAGTTTTGGAGACTTTCTGACCCCAAGACACGACTAACATGCAGTTCTCCAGCTGTGATCCTTGGAGATGTTTTATCCACTCGACCCGTCCTCTTCACAGTGCGTTGAGACGATACAGACACGCGTCCAATTCCAGGTCGATTCAGAACATTTCCAGTCGACTGGAACTTCTTAATTATCGCCCTGATGGTGAAATGGGCGTTTTCAATGCTTGTGCTATTTTCTTATAGCCACGCCCCATTGTGTGAAGCTCAACAACCTTTTGCCGCACATCACAGCTATATTCCTCGCTCTTACCCGTCGTTATGAATGACGAAGGGAATTTGGCCTGTGTGTTACCTCATATTTATACCCCTGTGAAACAGGAAGTCATGGTTGAACAATTTCCTGTTCCTATTCAATTCAATTAAATTCAATTTTATTTGTATAGCGCTTTTTACAATAGACGTTGTCTCAAAGCAGATTTACAGAAACATATAAAGACAGGATAGAGATTTTAAGCGTGTGAATTTATCCCTATTGAGCGAGCCGGTGGCGACGGTGGTGAGGAAAAACTCCCTGAGATGAAATGAGTAAGAAACCTTGAGAGGAACCGGACTCTCATCTGGGTAACAACGGATAGAGTGAAAGTAGAAGCTAGTTCATTATGGTTTTTACACGAAGTCTTTGTTGAACTAGTCCACTCTTCACCAAAGGAGACCTGCGTACAAAAATTGTATGTAGTAATTGCAGTCCCAAGGCCATCGCAGCAACCGTAGTCCTAGTCACCCAGTTGTACTAAATAAAATGTAAAATGTCAATTGCACACCTATATTTCAGGGTTTTTTTTTTTTTTTTTTTTTTTTCGATATTGTTGTGTTTGCAGTTGTTTGATATCCATGAGAGCAGAGTATTTTTTTTAAACAAAAATATCAAAAGGTTAAACAATAAGGACAATTTTTCACAGCCTTCTTTGCTCATATTTACTAAGGGTGCCAATATTAGTGGAGGGCACTGTATGTCCACATATATAATGTATATATATGAGCACACACAAAATCTAAATGTCAAAAAACAATCCTCAAGGACCCAATATCATGTAGTAAGTGCAAAAAAGTGTTCAAGAGGAGAATATGGTCGTATAAATGTCACGTTCTAAAGTAAATGAAGTAAAGAGCGGATCGGGAAGAGATCACGTTTTTGACGTTTCAATTTCCTCACGACATCCTGCCATTCCAATCGGAGACATTTTCCCCGTGTCTATAGAACAAGCCTTAATAGAGGTGCAGGAGGTTACATGCATCAAGAATCATTTCCTGGTTTATTTACGGCTAATCTCAGGCGCTATATTAAACCTAGGAGATCAGCTTGGGAATGTTTTGGGGCTGCAGTCACCATGTAGATGATGTTTTCACACTTCAGAGACTGTACAATGACTATTCTTTATCTAGGAGCTGGTTTCATATGTGCCAATCAACAGAGTTGAGCTTTATTATAGCTTTAGTAAACGGAAACTTGCTCAGTACTCTGAAACGCACGTAATCAGACAACAGTAACCAGCTTTAACGGAGACTAGATCTCGCAGGGAAACATGTGGTATGCTTTCTGCAGAGCACGCACACACAAACAGATCGTCACAGGAGATCAGCTACGGTGACACGACTACATGTAGTATTTTGAATCTCAGCCCCAAATGGTACACTGCCAATCACTCAACAATGGCAACATTGGCGAGGTGATTTTTTTTTTATAATGTTGGAGGCGGGACACTTTAAATTCTAGAGGGAATTTGATTGGACAGAAAATCTGATGAGGTGCAGAATGATGTCATCGAACTTGTTGATCCTATATTTGGTAGAGTAAATTTTGTAGGCATATATCTTCTACGAGTTTATAAATAACCTTAAGGCTGACGTATTGATACTGAAGCTCCCATTTTGATTTCGTGGAGACGTTAACTTAAGAACGAGCACAGATCAGGAGTCATGATCTGTAGCTTTGAACAATGTAGAATTATCCGGTAGTCCCGAAGAAGCATTTCTTTTTCTTTTTCATCGACCTTCGGTAACCGCCTTATCCCGGCCATGGTCACTGGAGACTATCGCTAGGAACACTAGGCATGAGGCAGGAGTACACCCTGGATTGGATGCCAGTTCATTGCAGAGCTCCATGCGTACACCTTCATCGTGACAATTCAGAGAGACTGGCATGTTTTTCAGAGGTGGGAAGAAATCTGGAGAACCCACATTCACAGAACCACCACAGCGACCCGAGATCAGAGTCGAACCAGAGACCCGGGAGCTGTGATGTGGCAGTGCTGAATGCTGCACCGCCAACACTAAAGAAACAATCTCTTAAATATTAAATGGTACCTACATAACCGTTCTGCTTGAACAGTGGTCTCCTCCTCCTTGCCCTGGTCTATCACTTAAAGCCGACCTTCCATTGCGGACAGTATAGAAAGTGCACGCGTCTGTCAACAAACAAGACAATGTTGCCGTGGAACTAATTCACAAGTCTCCTACACAGTAAAAGACTAAAGCACACATTCTGAGCAAGCAGCATGCTGTGAATAATCGTCACTTAAAAGCTCGGTGTTCCTGTAGAGTTTTGGATCGCCTCCCTCGAACGCCTTTAGAAATGAATCCCAACTCAGTGCAACTGTTTCGTATTCGTGTTTTTTTTTCTTTCTTTCTTTTCCTTCCCCTCCTATAATTTCTGCTTTAGAACAAACAAACCCACTGCTAAAATAATTGCAACTTTAAACATCTTTCATTTTTTTTTTTCTTTCCGAATCAAAAACCAATTTGTGCAGTGTTTACTGATGGCATTAACAGGCCAGATGCTTGCTGAGCCTATCTAAGAGAGCGTGCCAGTTTCTGGTTCTGGAGGCAACAGCATACGGTTTTGCTTGCGAATCTTGTAAACAGATCTGTTTGGGTTTAGGCAGCGCTACGGAAAGATGTGCAGGCCGCTTCACACCAGCCCACCATCTGGGTGTGCACAGAAAGTAGTTAGGATGATGATACAGACACACTTTCTGCAGCGCAAGTGTCGATAATTTGCTTGTTATTTTCTGTCATCGTCTTTCGAGGCAGCTGAGCAACTAATAAAGGTGCTGCAGAAAGGCTGTAAATGCGAGTGCGAGGGGGGAGGAAAGGCACCCGGCTGAGTCCCGGACTTGTGTAGACACCGTCAAATCGGCTTAATTCAGAACGTTTACAAGCTGCGCATATCGAAAGCTTCTTTCGCACCGAATACGGTCAGGTACTCAGGTCAGATATGATATGTAACACTACACTGTCAATAGCGATCTGTATGACATTATTTACGTTTTGGCAACTTTTACTTTTCAAACCTAGCCTAATTAGGACTCTATATACGTTTAGACCGTGTATCTAATTCCAGATAAACGCACCTGAAAATGTTGCTTCACCCCAGGTGCTGGGGATATTCTCATTGAATAAGTGCATGATTATTAATGGGGCAGTTTGGAGGAGGAAAGGTAGGATAGATGTATCAAGGCCGTTACCAAGGATATCGGGTTATTCAATAGCTCGTGGAGATTTTCATGCCTTGAGTACATTTAATGAGGAGAAATCTTCTTTGAAGACCAGATAGGAAAAGAAAGGCTCAGACTACACTGTCAGATCCCCCTCATCATAATTAACTCTTGGGAGTACTCTTAGCTTCCTGTCCTAATCAAGCAATAGGATAACCACTGGTATGACTTAAATAACCCACCGAGGCAGCAGTTCCTGAACAACCTCCAGATCAGTGGAGGGAAAAGACACATAATGGACCGTGTCACGGTTGAGATGCCGTGTGAACATAAGGCCCAAAAAAAAAAAAAAAAAAAAAGCATTCGCTCCAAAACAAATACCAACAGAATTTTAATCAAATTGGCAAAGATCCTTGAAGCATTTATACCGATGTTTTCAAGCAGCGTACCTAAAAGCAAATTGCCTTGGAGCTTCCTCGGCTTTATATTAGCTAGTGGGTCTTTCAAAGAACATGTTATCATGGAAATGTGGCCCTGTGGATGAGCAGGAAGGAGAAGAAAAGCAACACTCCTAACAGAGGCCCTTTCAGTAGTAATCTGAGCGGTAATACACACTCACAAAAAGAACAGGGGAAAGGATAATCAAAGCCATACAAGCATGGCAGCCATCCAAAAAAAAAAAAAAAAAAAAAAAAAAAAAAAAAAAAAAAGACTTTCCACCTATAGATTAGCATATAGGGCAAACAAAGGCAGGAATGTGGCCGTATGCTGTTAGAAATCAGTCCTCATGTCCGATATGAAACTCAGAGTAAAAGCCACCATATATAATTGTGTTTTGATTGCATTTTAGGGCGATACGATAGGTAGATGTTTGATTTCATTTTATTTAGACATAAATAGCATGCTACCTATTATTAGTTATATTTACCGATGGGAAAGAAAAAAAAAAAACCCATTGTGAACCAATTTTGAAGATTATAACTAAAAGCACAAAGCTTTTTCCTAGGAGACATTTTTATCTGAAAGAAGTTTCCCTGATGATAGAACCTGCGAATTTGATTCCTGTAAGTCGAGAGGCCGTCACAGGGAAACATCTGCATGGATACGCTGGAGTCCAGGGTCTGCTGAATGAATGAAGAGAGGCTTTTAAAAAAAAAACAAAAAACAAAAAAAAAAACAAAAAAAAAAAAACAAAAGCTTCCCGGCCGGATAAGCTTGACCAATCGAGAGTGACCCCTTAAGAGTGCAAGATTTGATTGTTTTATATAAATATTTTTTTTAAAAATTAAAAAATTAAAAGTGTGTGGGGCGAGGGGGGGGGGGGGGGCATCCAAACACATACACGCCACACGATGGCCTTGATTGCACTCAATCACTTATCACACACACACACACACAATAAAGCAGACATACATGCTATCAGTTCCAGCTGATTTATTTGTCAAGATACAGACTTCAGCATGACGACATGTAACGCATTTTTCCTTTGCTACAAAAAAACGCAGATGGTCCATTTCAAGAGTATATTGCACAAAATAATGAAAAATAAAAATGCCAATAAGATGGTAAAAATGCAAATCAATCAATGTTTGTTTCTTTTTTTTTTTCTTCTTTTTTCTTCTTTCCTTTTTTCGAGTTTCACACCTGCTATTTGGGACCCATTCACACTGATATACATAAACTCCTAGCTTTTACTATAATACAGAACATATACAATCTTGACTCTAGTACCAGCAACGAGGCCTAGAATTCCCCAATTCCATTGTACATCTCTAGAGAAACGCATGGTCAGATCTACACCTGTACACGGCCTAGAATGTGAAATCATACCAAGGCATTTAAAGATGCAAAGATGATGTCATTTAACCATTGCATGCTTGAATCAATGAAACCGGGTAGAAGTGCCTGAAGAAACCTCACTGAGAGCACAGTAAGAACATTCCCTTAAACTGTACAAAAATATGCCAGAAAATATTTCACTTTTCTTTCTTTTTTTTTCTTCTTCTTTTTTTTTTTTTATTTAAAAGATGAGGTATGTTGGTTATGTATCAAAAACTCTTCCTGCCATACCTGTGTCCTAGAACAGTTTAAATCTCCACATCTCCATTGGCTGGAGGGTTACAAAAAACTAATTTGTGGCACACAGAGAGAGAGAGAGAGAGAGAGAGAGAGAGAGAGAGAGAGAGAAGAGATCACATAAAAACCCTCTGGAAAAGTGAACATCCTGAAGTGGTGTAGACTCGCCTCCTTCCGAGGAGCATCCACAGTTTCAGCTCCCTGTAGACACACGAGGTGGGATGTGAATGCATAGTTCATCTGACATTTTGCTCTCCACCTGCAGCCTCACACTGAATTGAACAACCATAAAACCCTGTAACGGTGACAAACGTTACTTTTTCTCATCAGGTCACCTTCATCGTGGCGCGTCCGCTTCCGTTTCCTCCATGCGCCACCCGGAAGGGGCACAGACCCAAGAGGCGAGTCTGAAAGAACCTGAAGATGCGCCGGTCTCCTCGCTGGGCGAGGGTTAAATGGACCTGTTAGTAGGTGAACACCAAGTCGGAGAAGTTGGCCTCAAGCCAGTCCCCTGCGATCATCTCGCTCAGCTCTGGCGTGCAGTAGTCCGGGAACTCGAAGTGGGATCCGAGGCTGCCCTCGCTGAACGAGTCCAAGTCCTTATCCACCAGAGAGAGGCACAAGTTCCCTGAAGCGTGGCTGGTCGGCTCGCCGCCCGCCGCCAGGTTCAAGCTGAAGTCGACCAGCAAGTCGTCCGCGTCCTCCCCGCACGATGACGACGAGATGGACGCGGAGCGGAAAGACGGAGTCGGTGAGAGCGCAGCGGCTCGGCTCGCGTGGTGCGGCTGCTGCTTCGTGATGTTCTTGAAGCTGTAAAAAAGTCTCGAGCCGGCTGTTGCGTGCGCGCGCCCGGACGACGGATCCTCGTACATGCTCGCGCCCTCCGACTCGGCGGCCGAGCTCAGCGTGGGACTCGCCGGCACTTTGGCCACGCCGTACGGCCTCAGGTGCTCCTCGTCGTCCTCGGCTTTAAAGCGCACGGGAGACTCGTCATCGTAGTCGTCGTCGTCGTCGTCTTCATCGTCGTCGTCGTCTTCATCGTCGTCTTCGTCGTCCGTAAGTTCCCTCTTGACCGACTTGCTGACTTTAGTGAACGCGTAGCTGCACCGGACGTCTTGCGCGGCTCTGGCACTGACGCCGACGCTACCCGGCTTGCTGGGCTTCATCTTTGTGCACTTCTTTGCGGCAGCTTTGACAGCCTTGTTGCCGTTTTTCTCCGGCGACAGCGCACCCGGTTTGGAAGAGTTGTCCAGCTTTGGTTTCTTCTTCGGTCTGTACTTGTAGTCTGGATAGTCGGCCATGTGCTGCAGGCGCAGCCGCTCCGCTTCCCGGATGAACGGGATCTTCTCGCTGTCCTTTAGCATTTTCCAGCGCTTGCCGAGTCTTTTGGAGATCTCCGCGTTGTGCATGTCCGGAGACTGCTCCATGATCTTCCTCCGCTCGATCTTCGACCACACCATGAACGCGTTCATGGGCCGTTTGATGTGTCCGGTGGCCGTCCGGCACCAGTCGGGTTTTGGCGGCACGGGGCTGCAGACGCTCATCTCGGTTTCCTCCGTGTCTGTGGCCTCGCGGGACGCGCCGCTCTCCGTCTCGCTGTGCTCACTTTGCTGTACCATGATCCGCTGTGCGGCTTCACACGTCCTCACCTTCAAACACTCGCACTGACTTCTTTTTCTTCTTCTTTTTCCTCTTCTCTCCTTCCTGCAACCTTTAAAGCTCAAATCAAACCTCTTTCCAAAGTTACTGGCTCGCTTCTTAACTACTTCTCGGCGTTTTTTTTCCGCACCTTCAACGTCACGTATAATTATCCAATAGCGCGGCTTTGCCCCGCCCCTCAAGCTCCCTCTGCTGTTCCGTTAACCCCTCGCATCTGCTGCTGCATCTTGATTGGTGGAGGCTCTTTGTGGGCGGGGCTATACGTCCCAGACGCGCACTGGGAATTTGAAAGAGCATGGTCTTGAGGAAACAGACAGTTTATTGCAAGAAACGTGCAGATAAGCCCATTTGTTGTTTGGGCCATCGCGAAATAAATGAATATTTAATTGTACTGCTCTTGTTTGAATGAAACAGTAATGCGTGGTGTATGAGCTACAGTGTTTGAGATGGGATGTTGTAATGTGCTATAATAGTGCACTTTACAATTCAAAACAATGCAGTGGACTGTCTGTACTTCATCAGTGAAAGGCTGTGTGTTGCACTATAATAGAGCATGGACAATCTATTAATGGACCTTAACTGTTAAATGAATTCATGAATGTATCGATGGACAGACATTTCTTTTTGTGTTTGCTTGGTTCGGTAAGGACAATGACGGAGGGACTTGGCTGTGTCAAGGAGGACAAGAAGCTCTTTCCCTGCAGGCCACCACAGACACTTTGGCTGCTGCCTAGCTTCCACTGACTAGCAGCTTCTCTCTCTCTGTCTGTCCCCTAGAGGGCAATCATTTACCCCTCTGAGATCACACTGCCCAGCCACCACTAACACGGTGCTGCCTTCACGCTGCTATTCTCATTTGGTGACACATTAGAAACGCTGCGAGAGGATCCTGCCCTGCCTCTTGCCTCCCGCAGGCAGTGCACGGTCACTTTTACACCGATATATATTGAGATCTCGCTGGAGATTAATTTCCACCGGCAGGACACGCTGCTACTGGCCCAGATCACGGACCTACTGCTGAGGTGGCTAAAGATCAGCTGCTTCAGAGCGACCACCTATCAGTGATTTGAACAGCTGCAATCATGCCGTGGCTTGTGACATTGTAGACTCCTTATACGTTTGAATCATTTCAGGGTTGTTTCGTTTACATTAGATTCTCTATCCTCATTCGAGAATACAAAGATGTTACTATTGAAATGTTGTTGTTTTTTTTTTTGCTCTGGTATACTGAAATGTGTATAATGTAGAAGGGTTTGTGGTGGGGTGTGAGGCTTTAAAGCAGTGCCCCTTTTTTTTTTTTTTTTTTTAAAGAATTCTTACTGCCAGATTATGTGTCACCTGATGCACCCCTACCCCCATCAATTATAGCCTCTAACTCTGAGCACTGGTTTGTTACAGTAAATTAGATGGCACTTTTATAACACCTATCAGAGACAGAAGGAACGAAAGATTAAGAGAAAAGAAGAGAGACATTGAAGGAAAGAGAGCCCTCCAGATGGGAATGACTCATCTCCTGGCTGGTGCTTATCGTCCAAAGACTGGCCGCTGCTGCTCCCCCCACAGCAGCATAGAAAGAAAGGATCGATACGCAACCCTGACTATCCACTATCTGATATTGAAGATGAAGGAAAGTATTCCTTCTGAATGGCCCCTAGACTGGTGTGTTCGATATTCCTTCAATCTTGTCAGCTCACAAAAGGCCAAATTCGGATTAGGTAACTGCAGGGTCCAAGTACCGTGGCAGTCACACTCACTAATAAAATTTCTCATTTCAGACACATCTCTGATTATTCTACTGAAGCATGAATTTCTTTGGAAGGTAGTTTTTTTTAAATCTCCATTTTCTGTGTTTTTTTAAATTTTTTTTATTATAACCTTTTTACCTTCAAGTGCAAACCATGGAAAACAAATGTCACACTTTCAGAAGTAGCTGTTCAGTTCGGGTGGAGAGTCACATTCACATAAATGAGTTAACTTGAGCTACATCCTGGCCATTGATTAGGAATGCGCCAGCCAGCTTTGGTCTGGGGGGACATGGCTTGGCTAATGGCCACCGTTAGACGTGTGAACTCAAAGCACAGTTCAGCAGATATGCAAATGGGCTGTTGTGAGTGTTATGTCACACTTTTGTTTCTGGGGGCTGTAAAGCTGTGTGAATAAGCAGCTGCCAAGCTTTTACTGGGGCTTATTGGGTTAGCTTAGATGTCACCGTGCCTTTAAAATGTCTAAGTGCAAAGTGCATTGTTGGTTTCTTCTCATAAGAAACGTGTAGTGTTTTAAACGTATTTAATCAAAAAACAAAGCAAGGTGTAATGCTAAAAACTGAGCTGTATATTTAAATTCTCAACAAAACATGTCTTTCCTTACGAATCCCTCTGTTTTTCCATTACTTCACTTTCTCTATTTGAAAGAGCATGGCTGTTGAGAAGAGTGTTTGTTATCAGGGTTAGATAAGCAGCTTCAGAAGTGCAATACATACTGTAATGATTCCATGTCCCCCGACTTTAAAGATCTGAATCCCCGCTGCCTCTTGACGAGAACGTAAACAAGGTGTCCTTAACACTCTGGTGAGTGGTTGTCTGCACACACACACACACACACACACACACTTGGTTGTGCTGGTTATCCACCACTGTTCTCTGAAACCACACAAACACCTCTGTGTATATAGTAAAGTGAACTGAGTATGCTATATATATATATATATAATATTTAAAATCATGGTTACTTTGTCGGTACTAATGCCTGATCGCTCCACGTACATTACAACATTCTACTACTTCTCTATTTCATATAAACATAGCTGTGACAAGTATTTATCGCAGGCTTGAAAAGATCCGAGGCCCAGTCCTGTCTGAAAATAAAGCTTGTGCGGAAATAATCTAAAAACCCACTTAACAGGAAATGTTATCAGATCGTCCAGTGAAGCAAGAGGTTATAAGAAGGTTAGGCTGTAACATTACAAAGAAAATGTTTACGTAGCGGTCTGAAATATGCTTGCTCTGCAACGTTATAAGAACGTTGCTCACACACTGTTATTTACAGATCAGATGTTACAGAAGCATTATAAGACCATTCATAAACTTAACAGGTTAAATGTTCTTGCTACCAGACAGGTCCTAGAACCACAACGTTCTCCATCCATCCATACATCTTCTATACCGCTTTATCCTTTATTCAGGGTCACGGGGAACATGGAGACTATCCCAGGGAGCATGGGGCACAAGGCGGGGTACACCCTGGACAGGGTGCCGATCCATCGCAGGGCACAATCACATACACTACGGATACACTGATACGCTACCGTGCATGTGTTTGGACTGGGGGAGGAAACCGGAGTACCCGGAGGAAACCCCCGCAGCACGGGGAGAACACGCAAACTCCACACACACAGGACCACGGTGGGAATCGAACCCCCGACCCTGCAGGTATGAGGCGAACGCGCTAACCACTAAGCCACCACAACGTTCTGCTAACCCTAACTGTTTGTTCGCTGGGATCATGCAACAGGAATGTTAAATGTTTCTGAATGCACGTCCGGTTTTACAGCCTTGTCTACAGCTCATTTACAGTCCTTCCTGACGTAAACATAATCTAAATTTCTGCTCAGTCGTGTTAACGCTTCAGGGGAAACCATGAGCGCTTATGTCTAACGCTCGTCTACGAAATGTCCAATGTATTCCTTTTCCATCAATCAGCTAAGCTATAACTGGGCGTAATTGCATTGTTAGTCGGACTACCACAAAGCATGTGTTCAGTACGGTAGTCGCCGTTTGTTGTCTTCCTGCTACGGCACACTTGTTTCGTCATTCGTGTGGTAATAGTAAACATGTATGCAGAGGTTTTTCCGAGGCCTTGACCTGCTATAATGAGAGTGTGTTTAGTCTGAAGGCCAGGTCCTGTGTTGATGGATTGCCATGCCTGAGGGAGGGAGCTCTTTTTTCCCCCCTCAGCTCTCTGACACTGGCAGAAAGAGCAAAGTGGACATCGACTTGCGCGTGCTTGTATGCCCTTTTCAAAATTATTGATTTACCGAAGCCTGTTAGGTGGCATATCTCTACATTTCATATGTGTGTGGCAAAGGGCAAGATGGAAGATCCACAACAGTGTTCCTGTTATATTAATGTACACGCCAGTTACACAAATGGCAAGCCACGTAAAATAGTCTGTATTTTTTTTTATCATCCGTACGGCCTGTCCCGTTTTGTGCGCCGGTATGGACGGTTTTTACTGCCGACGAGGTAGTCTCGACTGGCGCTGCGTTAAGTTCGGGCTTAACGACTGAATCCGGTGTGATTCGACTGCAGAAAAATGTGACGGCAAAAGATAAGACGAAAGACTTGGCACCATGTTCGTATTTTGTAGATAGTCATCTTGCAAGGATGAGAAAATACAAGTGAGTTCAGTCTTACCATGGCAGATGCAGTAAAGTGAAGCTGCATGGGGAAAAAAAACAACCTTTCAAGAGCATATAACACTGTTACGTCCTAAGTAGACGTAACAGTGTTAAACATTGAGATTAAGAATAAAATTGCGTCTACGATGTACGTAAGAATGCGCATGCTGTTATGGGAAAATAATCAATTACAGGGTGGTGTGACGCTGTTATTACCCCAAAGTTAATAACAATGGTTAAACAATAATTTATTAATCTGTCCAAAAACTAGTGTTTATATGAAATCCCTCGTAAGTCTGCTCCACGCCAGCAGAGGTAATTTATCCCGTAACCTCCACTGTGTAAAAGTAGAACCGCGTTGTGTTTCTTATAGTTTATACTTTCTGAGAGTTAGCAAGTTTTTCACCGTGTGCTGCTTCTCTGTCGAAAGAGATGCTGTGGCTGTAATGGCTTTAGATTTGTGCACTCAGCCTGACAATGAGAAGTAGTTATCCACCACGCAAGGTCATGTAAGAGCCATCTATCCTCTACCTGTTCAGCTTACAGCTGAAATTGGCTTACTTTAAAACCTATGCTTTCTTTCTGTTTCTTCTTGGCATGAAAAAAAATCAAATAAAATAAAAATACCACACATATTATAATATACAGGTCACCTAATTGACCCGTACCGTTGCTTGTGACTCCGGGAGTACATGTAGTATCGGTGTAAGTATGAAATTATTTCTTAGGGGAAAATATCTTTGAAGATATTTCAATAGTGATGAACATAAACGCTATTAGCTTTTAGCACTTTCAAAACAATGTAGGTAAAAATGCAAGATTGTTACCTCATTAGAAAGTAACCTACCCTGATTTAAAAAAAAAAAGAAAAGAATCATCCATCCATCCATCCATCCATCCATCTTCTATACCGCTTTATCCTTTTTAGGGTCACGGGGAACCTGGAGTCTATCACAGGAAGCATCAAGGCGGGGTACACCCTGGGCAGGGTGCACACTCACATACACACTCACACACCCATTCATACACTACGGACACTTTGGACACGCCAATCAGTCTACCATGCATGTCTTTGGACTGGAGGAGGAAACCGGAGTACCCGGAGGAAACCCCCGCAGCACGGGGAGAACACACAAACTCCGCCCACACAGGAACACATTGGGAATCGAAACCCCCGAATCTGGAGGTGTGAGGCGAACGTAAAAAGAATCATTTCATTTCAAATTTAAAAACTTACCGAACCCGCACATATATTGAGATATTTTTTTTTTTTGCGATCGATTCAGGTATTGCACAACCATTATCAATACATCATCGATCACGCACTGTGTTTTGCGCCTTTTGTTGTACGGATCTCTTTGTTTTTGTAGCTAAATTCCTCTTCTGAAATTGTAAAATGAAGTCACGTAGGCTCAAAAAGTTTCACAAAGCATTTAACTTCTAATCTAAGATTAGATTATTTAAAAAAAAATATATATATATATATATATATATTCCCCAGACTGTATTTACAGTGCAATGATTTGAACTCATCCCTTCCTGAAGTGTTGAATTAGTAAGCTGTCAGGGGCTTACTCACAAATTGCTCTTCCCTACTCGAAAATTGAAGTTCTCGCTCCTCCGCAAGCCTCTTCAGAGCACTCCACCCTTAGGGCAGGCTAATTTAAAGGTAAGTAGAGGATGTCATCAATTTTGCACAAATAAGACAATGGTGTGGACGGTGCGCGCAGTGGGAGGAAGCGGCGGAGATGGGTAGAAAAAGAAAAATACAAAGATAATGATCACAGCTTGTAGATAAAAGAAGCTATTATTTCACCGCAGTTCATCTCGTGTTGACATTCCAGTTAATTACCTGGTGCCTGGAGAGAGGAAGGAGCTCGAACGGGAGCGCGGCAAACACGCAGAACACTCCTTCAGAGCAACCTGCAGGTAACTCTATCCACAGCCTCGAGTTTGTCAGAGACACCACCCACGGCATTCACACTTCGTTTTAGTGAACACGCTTGTAAACATCCTCGGAATTAAAAGGGACAGTGGAATATAGTGGAATAATTCTGAATTGTACACAGATCCTACAAGCCCCTCCCCCCCATGTCAACTTTTCATCAAGGTTAGAGGTGTAGAGCTGTACCGTTCCCACATATTCAGGTCTCTATCTGTATTCGGATTCGAAAGTGGGCGTGGTTTCGTTCTGAAGCTGGTCAGAAGTTAGGCCTACGACTATGTCCCTGGAAATAAGACAGGGCTACATGGAAAAGAAGTTCCATCCATCTATTTTCCATACTGCTTATCCTACATAGAGTTATGGAGGAGCCTGGATCCGATCCCAGGGGACTCGGGGCACAACGCCGGGGACACTCTGGATGGGGTGCCGACACGTTGCAGGGCATAATCGTACACACGTTCACATACCCGTTCACATCCGATGGACAATCAACCTACGACGCATGTCTTTGGACTGGGCGGAGGAAAGCGTATTACCCAGAGAAAACCCCTGAAGCACGTTGAGAACGTGCACACACAGGGCGGGGGTTGGGATTCAAACCCCCAACCACAGCCGTGCAAGGCAAACGTGCTGACCGACTAATTCAACTCCTGTGCAGTTCCCCAACCTCAGCTACTTCACCCAAGCTCGTAACTTTCTGGTAAATCTCACGTGACTGAGAAAGCTAGGGAAATCAGGAACTGTTGATGATTAAAGTTGACAACTGTAGCCACCTGACACCTTTCACGCTGAGCTCGATTAAGTGGCGCGAATGTATGGCGCGATGACGTGCTTGAATCGAAACAATAGGTCCTTATGGAGCTATTCACACCAGGCCACACCAGGCAAAGGGAGATTTCTTTTCCCGACCAGCGTGTCGATTTTTTTACCCGTCGCTCCACGATGGAACGGGCCGCCCGATCAGACGGCCCGACACGTACTACCGGAGCTTGAGATCATGTGCCCACTGCTGTTGCACAAAAGGGCGAGATTGGTGGCGCTATAGCACAGAAAGCTGTTTCTTAGCTGTTTCTAAGAGAGAAGAGAATGGATGTTGCGTTCTTGCTATCACTGGTGTCTGAGAACAGAGAACGTTTTGATAAAAGTCACAGCGAAATCCATTTTCTTTCTTTTCATGTGCTTCTTAACAGTTTGTGTGCCTTGTGTTAAGTGAATTTAAGTGAATGTTGAATAGTGCGTTGCGCCACCTAGTGTGCAGGCGTGAAATGCATTCTCGGCCAGCGCCACCTATGGTGCGGGCGTGAATTAGCCGAAGGCGATCGATCGTTTCGCGTTCGGTGTGAACGCACCGTGCGTCGGCGACCCACTCCGCTTTATCGCCTCGCGCTCAGTCTGACAGGCCCTTTACGTTGCTGTTAGTAATTTATCTGCAGTTCTTAGGCGGCGTTCCGTTATCATCGTGTGATTTTCCGGGAAGATTTTCTTTAAATAACGACGCAGAAGGTTCATTTTAAGAACGATAAAAAAAAAAAAAAAAAAAACGTGCACAATCCATGTACGATATGTAAATAAATAAATAAATAAATAAATAAATAAAATTGTAGGCTAGTTTGTACAGAACAGTGCTGCCTATGTGTGTCATGTTAATTAGCGTTACTCAAACCTGCATTGCATGATGGTTAAAACCTCCGGCTTGCACAAGCTTTCAAAAAAAAAAGCAGGTCTATTTCTATCAGTTCAATCAGAAAAAAATCCATATTCGTTTATGCGTGGTTACGTTCGGTCAGAACTGGCGGCATCGTCAGAATCGTGTGCGAATTCTGTACGGTTTTAAACAAATAATAATAATATTGCTTAGGACAGTTTTTCTCTTTGAATCTATCAGCAGTATTTTTAAGGGATTTAGTTGGATCTATTTCCAAAAAGAATCCTCACGCCCCCAACCCTTAAACCCTCAAGATAATGTCTGTAGATAGGACATGCACTTAGATCGATAGATAGATAGATAGATGGTCTTATGAAAACCATAATGAACTTTCCTTTACTTTCACACTATCCGTCGTTACCCAGATGAGCACGGGTTCCCTTCTGAGTCCGGTTCCTCTCAAGGTTTCTTCCTCAAATCATCTTATAGAGTTTTTCCTCACCACTCGCTCAATAGGGATAAATTCACACGCTTAAAATCCGTATCCTGCGTTTATATGTTTCTGTAAAGCTGCCTTGAGACGATGTAAAAAGCGCTATACAAATCAAATCGAATTGAATTGAATTGAATAGATAGACAGATAGATTTGGTTAGGGGGTCACCGTGAATGACATCTTCCACCCTACCATCCTTACAGTCAGCTGTACATCCGTCTGGACACCGCATATGAGTAGTGAGTAGACACGCAAAAAAAAAGAGGCAGCAGCAGGCCGTTCCTTCCCCCAACTGCAGGGACTTGCGCACCCATTGACTGGCTCTAATGAGCCTGAATTGAACCTGATGAACCAGACTGAGGCTCAGTGTTGAGGGGAGGGGGAGGGGGAGGGGGAAGGGAGGAGGCATGAGGGTGAGATCTGATTAGCATGTTTTTTTCATAAGGACGTATGATAAAATATTACAATTATGCAAAAGAGGTTACGGCTACACGTGTGCCAGTCATTAATGATATTCTGTTTGTATAGATGTTGGTCATTGTAAGATGGCACAATGATCTTGGATGAATTATTATTTTTTTTTATATTGATATATGATGTTATTTATATTAATATATGATGATGGAATTCTGAGGTTTTTTTTTTTTTTATCTGTTACTGTCACTGATTTATTTATTTATTTATTTATTTATTTATTTTTTACTGTTTTCACCTTGGTTAAAGGTTTCCTACATTACCCTTAATACCAATCAGCATTCAATGTCTCCCCTGTGACGTAGTCCTGGGCGTCTGTGAGCTTATGTATGCGGAAGAAGGCGGACAGCTCTTTCCTCCGAGTGTGTTATGCTGGCTTCGTGTGTCTCCGAGGAGATGTGGTGTATGAGTTAACCTTCACTTTCGCCAGTTGATGGCTGATGTATGTTAAGGGAGGGCTAACTGGCGGATGGGAATTGGCACCAAACTGGGGAGAAAATAGCACTGCGACATGATCGAATGGGGAGTTTGTTGAAGACAAATAAAATAAAAGTGTTAAGATTTGTTCCTGGGCATTCCTGAGAGATGCTCTGAAGGTTCTTCATGCAGAAGATACCAGCATTTTTGTGGAGCTGGTTGTACACCTCTCCTGAAGCTTTAAATTGTTGATTGTCCTAAACTGGAGAAAAACAATGCAAAACGGTACCTTAAGCAGCACATTTGAAAATAAATCAATCTTAAGCAGTCGCTCGATCGAGTTCTTTCGCCGTTCTCCTTCAGGTGTAGAGGCGCATCTCAAAAAATTTGAATATCGTGGAAAAGGTCATTTTTCCCCCGTTATTTAATTCAAAAAGTGGAACTTTCATATTTTCTAGATTCATTACACATAAAGTGAAATATTTTTTTGTTGTTGTTTTAGTCTGGATGATTACGGCTCACGGCTCACGGAAATTAAAACTCCGGCATCTCAGAATATTCGAATAAAGAATTTATAATACAGAAATGTCGACCTTGTGAACAGTATGTTAAGTTTTGCACTCGATACTCGGTCGAGGTTTTAATCCTTTCGCATGAATGACTGCGTCGGTGCGGCGTGGCGTGGAGGCGATCAGCCTGTGGCACTGCTGAGGTGTTCTGGAGGTCCAGGTTGCTTTGATAGCGGTCTTCAGCTCGTCTGTATTGTCGGGTCTGGTGTCTCTCGTAGACTCTCTATGGGGTTCGGGTCAGGCGGGTCGGCTGGACGATCGAGCACGGTAACACCACGGTCAGTAAAGCAGTTACTAGAAGTTTTGGCACTGTGGGAGGTGCCGAGTCCTGCTGGAGAAGGAAATCTGCATCTCCATGAAGCTCGTCAGCAGGTAGAAGCATGAAGTATCTAAAATCTCCTGGTAGACGCTGCATCGACTCTCGACTCGAGAAAACACACTGGACCAACACCGGGAGATGACATGGCAACCCAAATCATCACCGACTGTGGAAACTTCACACTGGACTTCAAGCAGCTCGGATTCTGTTCCTCTCCGCTCTTCCTCCAGACTCCGGAACCTTGATTTCCAAATGAAACGCAGCATTCACTTCCATCTTCCCCGTGATTGTGTGTGTACTGACCCAGACTGAGAGATTAAAGACTCAGGAAACCTTCGCAGGTGTTTTGAGTTAATGATCTGATTAGAGTCGTCTCAGGTCGACATTTCTGTATTATAAATCCTTTATTCTGATATCTTGAGATGCCGGAGTTTTGATTTCCACGAGCCGTAACCCGTAATCATCGAGACTAAAACTAAATAACGCTTGAAACATTTCACTTTATGTGTAATGAATCTAGAATATATGAAAGTTCCACTTTTTGAGTTCAATTACGGGAGAAAAACGAACTTTTCCACGATATTCTAATTTTTTGGAGCTGCACCTGTAATGACATAACAGGTCATCAGGAAAAGCTGATAAACTGAATTGGAATATTGGTTTGCTAGTTCAAGGCTGTAAAATATGCACATATAGACCACTATTTCCCAGCTCTCCATATCAGAGAGTCGTCTTTGCCTTTTAAGTATCTCCTTCCAATTTTCCTGAAATGTCAGTCATTCACTCCTTTTGTGTTATCTCAAAATGGAATTTAAATGGGGAAAGTAAGTTTTACCAGTCTCCGTTATTTATGTCTCATAGTTAGAAGTAGACTCCTGTCTGTAAATGCACAGTGAGCGTCAGGTCTGTTCCTCTAACCGTCTGTTATTCGCTGGTGAAGCTTATCCTGAAGGAAACGGGGGAGGGGAAAGCTAGTGACTTCCTTTCCACGTTATTCCTATGGTTTGCATGTCATAAAGTGAACCATAGCAAGCCCGTAATCCAATTTCCTGTTTCCTGATCTCGAAAAGAATATATTTTTAACCTTCCTGTGCAGCACATGTTTTCAGGCGAAGGAGATTTTGTTCATCGGGATGATTTCAGAGCCGCTTCAAAGCGTACAGTCTGTGGTCGTTTAACGTCAGAACGAAGAAACATCCGAGATTGGCGTTCATGCTCTGGGCGTACAAAACATGTTGCTTATTATTCCTTAACATGTCCGAGTGTGGGGCGAAAATCGAGCCGCGTTGTTTCACTTCATTTCGAAAAACAACAACTATTATATACGTACGTTCGTTGTCTTCTCCGTAGGCCGTTTCACCCCGATCACCCAATATTTTGTGTCACAGTACTCTCTGTGCCATGTGGTAAAAGTAGCATTACCTCACAGCCATTGACATGAAGCGCAGACCTAAATGATGGATGGCAGCCATTATACGGCAAAACCCCTCCACCCGTCTGTAGTGGCAAGGAGGCAGGGATTAATCTTACCCATTACAGAAAGGCTCTTATTAGAAGTACAGAGGAACCTACCGAAATTGAAACCTCCAGGAGAGTCTAGGTGACACAAGCCTCAGCCTAAAGCATCATTCGTGGAGCACTTAATTCTCTGCTGTTTGCTCTCTGAAAACCTGCCTAAAGAAATGACCCAAAAGCAAAAAGGCACTTCAGCATTGAAGAATGTTTCTGAAAGATACTGAAAAAAGTAACATGGATAGTGTTTCAGAGAATTGCGAAATAAGTGCCCCAAAGTCATGCGGGTTTGCTTTTTGTTATGTAGTTATCTCCTAGGTCTAGGGTTCCGGCGTGATTTCCTATCCATTTAGATCATTCCGAAAGGATTCCCTTCTAACGTTGAAAAATCCAGAACATTCTTACAATGTTCTGAATATATATTTGATCTCATAATGTCTAGCTTTGTAATGGCCCTTAATCACTAGAAACGAGCACATATTTGATCGAACAGAATAACACACGAACAAACCTGTGTCTAACCCATGGCCTGCCGTACAGCGTCAAAACAAGCACGGGATTGTAGTGCAGTTCACGGCTCAGCTTCAGCTGTGCGGACACAACCCGCTATTTACATGTTCAATGCATACAACAAGCCCCAATTTACCCTTACAGCGGATATAAAACGTCCACACAGTTCAGTTTGCACGTTCGTGTGACGCACAAAATGTTACGAAGCAATAAAGGAAATAGGGAAGACATTCACCGGGCTGTCCGAGCTCTGAGGACGATCTGAACGGGGGTGGGGGTGGGGGGGTACGTTCCCGGAGTTGCTGCAAAAATCTGTAAAAAGACCGATTTTTTTTTTAAAGCTGTTTAGGTCACGGTTAGTTAGAAGCATCATGTATAGTTGCATAATCGCTATTTATAGCACCGTTTTTATTCACTTTAGTGCGCAAATAGGCCAGCCTATTAAAATGAATAAATCTGTGCCTGGCATGTTTTAGTGTTGGTATGAAATTACGCAATAACCTCCAAAAATGTGTGATGCTGTTATATACATTTGAATATCCTGTCCGCCCAAGACGCTCGGTGGTACCTCGTGTACGCAAATGCACCTCTTACTCAAAGGACGAATGAGCTAGGAAAGATCCTCATCTGAGCCTCTGAGTCACACACAGAACCCCATTATCGATATCGTAGTACAAGGTTGGTACGAGGTATTGATGATACTGGTTTTGAACAAGCATTTTTTTTCTTTTAAAATATTTTTTTGCTCAATTTGTCCAACCAGGCATGACCACCGTGAATCTGATCGTCCGGATGAATCTAAGATGAAATTGACGAGTGAGCGAACCGTCGGTGGAATTTGCGCACACGGGTTTGAAACTTGGAATCGTTCCAAGTTAGTCAGAAACGAACATCGCGGAGATGTTTCCGCTGACATGTTTACGATTACGCATCTAAGGAGCCGGAGCTTGCATGTTCTCCCCACGCGCCAGGGGTTTCCTCCGGGTACTCCGGTTTCCTCCTCCAGTCCAAAGTCATGTGTTGCAGGCAAATGGGTATTTCCAAATGGTCCCCTGTCCAGGGTGTCTCCCAGCTTGTTCCCCGAGTTCCCTCGGATAGGCTCCGGGCTCCGCCGCGACCCTGTGTACGATAAGCGGTATGGAAAATGGACGAATGGAAAATTACTAGCTGGGTTTAGCAAAAAAAGACATTTATGAAGCAAGTAATTACAATTCGGTGTAAATATACGAATCGTATTTATTTAATAGAAATGAGTGTTTCTTAGACCCTGCCCAGGGTGTCCGATGCTTCCTGGGAGAGTCTCCAGGTTTCCCCGTGACCCTGAAAAGGATAAAGCGGTATAGAAGATGGATGGATGGATGGAGTGTTTCTTAGAAACGTCTCCAATTGATCAAACCAGAAAGGAGCCACTTTCACCTGAGTACTTTTACAGTAGTTTTACTAAATGCACTAAATGTTCAAAACACCTTCATTCCAGACTTTCACACCGACCCCACGACGAGAGATGACTAATCCCTCTCTAGACGACTCTAGACTGCACTGCAGACTCTGAATTAGTGGCGAGCTGAAACGTAAACGTCGCGAATTACACCAGAGTATCAAATATGTATTTCATAGACTGGCTTAAAAAGTCATAATAGTAAGCGAATACTCCCAGGACATCTGACGCGTTACTCCAAATGTGTTCTAGCGAGAAAGCCTACGGAAGATGCAGCGATTCACAGCACCTTATATTAGAATGGAACAGGGAAGAGAAATGAGTGTTCGGAATAATTTAGCCAGACTATTTGTGCTGGCTTGTTTTCAATTTTCATGCACAGAGGGAGGGGGTCGCTTGATAAGAGGCAGTGCCCGCTGCTGTTAGATTGATGGTTGAGTCGGAGCAGTTGACAAATCCGTGTTAAACCAGCAGAATTACATCTGGATGAATGGGTTGAGGGAGGTTTTAGGGGAGGTACAACGTACAGTACATCCTCTTATCGACCGGTCTATTAGAGACGATTAATTCTCTCGGACAGTGCTGTTAAATTATTACGTGGGAGATTAGGAAAGGGAAGGTGGATAGTGAAGGAGCTGAGTGCAGAAGACGACGTCAGTGACTTCTGCATGAACCTGTGCTTTGTGTTTTCTCAGTTGAAATAATACCGGAGCTTCTCGGACCCGGACACTGTGTGTGAATCTCTGATTCCTTACGACGCTGACGCCTTTTTTTTGTTGTTTTCAATTTGCGATTCAAAATGAATGAGGTCACAAGGTTCGTGGCTGTAAGCGTGTATGACTCCTTTATACAGTGCTGTATTATGTGTTTTGAACCGAACTCGGATACTAGCGAAGAAGCTGCAGATATGAAGCGAGATTTGACCTGATTAATTGGAATGAAAGTATGCTGCCTTGTAAATGGGCCGTTAAAGCCAGTTGACCCCTCAGCGTCTGGGTGTTGGAGTGTTATTACAAAAAAATATATATATATATATATAACTCTCTTTCGCATAATAATGAGGAGGGTTTTTTTTTTTTTTTTCCACACGCTGTGGACTCGAGAGAGTCGAGGAGAAAGAAAACGCGATCTCTTCGACTCTCTCCAAACCACCTGTTACTGTTTATAAAGATAATTAAAAGCATGCATTTGAAGATAAAAGACAGGAGCGTTCTCTCTGATCACATTCCGTAGCTAGGACAGAGCGGGAGACGATTAAACAACAAATAAGCCAGTTTTCTGATGTTTTATTTCTTACGTCTGCCATCAAAAATAAAGAAAAATAAATAAATAAATAAATAAGATGCGGTTTTAATCAGTAGGAAATATTTTGTTTGTAGACTCTAATGTTTCATGGTTTGTTTTTTTTTGTTTTTTTTTTGGGGGGGGGGGGGGGGGGGGGGGGTAATTTTCCATCTAGAATGCCACCCTGTGCCATAAAAACCATTAAAACGTGTCAAGTCATGTTGGGCACCGACGTGCTTTAGCCTGTGGCATGCCGCACAGAGGCAGGGTAAAATTACTCACAAAGGCTAAACACGGGAATGTGTCTGCTAAAGACCCCATGAAGACACGGAATTCTGCGACTGTCTGAGATTCTCAGCTGTATCTCGACTACTCATGGAATGTGTTCTTCGCCCATCAGCTGATCTCAGAGCAGTAACAAATTGGAAGAAGACATCCGTAAACAAGAGACGCCCAAGCAGAATCACAAGTTATTTCTGGGTGGGCTGGACACAATGCAGAATATCTAACACGGTGAAAGCATAACATGCTTGGAAGTGTTTGAGAATTTTCCATAAACAGCATACCTAAATAGCTACAAAATGTAAACACAGTGCCCTCCGCTCATATTGGCACCCTTGATAAATATGAACAAAGAAGGCTGTGAAAATTTGTCTTTATTGTTTTACCTTTTTGATCTTTTGTTAAAAAAAAAAAAAAAAAATCACAAAGATACTCTGCTCTCGTGGATATGAAACAATTTCAAACACAACATAGGTTTATGAAATAAATAAATAAATAAATAAATTATCGGCCCTGCTGTGTATATTCCCATTGATATTTCACATTATTTTAGTCCACCTGGGTGAATAGGAACAGGAAATTGTTCAACCATGACTTCCTGTTTCACAGGGGTATAAATATGAGGTAATGCACAGGCCAAATTCCCTTAGTCATTCATCACGATCGGTAAGAGCGAGGAATATAGCTGTGATGTGCGGCAAAAGGTTGTTGAGCTTCACACAATGGGGCGTGTCTATAAGAAAATAGCACAAGCATTGAAAACGCCCATTTCACCATCAGGGCAATAATTAAGAAGTTCCAGGTTGGTTCTATGGTCAGATGAAACCAGAATAGAGCTTTTTGGTAATAAACACAGAGGTGGTTTTGGACACATTGAGGTAGCCGTATGGAAAAGTCCCTCATGCACATGGTTAAATATGGAGGAGGATCTTTAATGTTTTGGGGCTGTTTTTTCTGCCAGAGGACCTGGACATTTTGTTAGGACACATGGCATCATGGACTCTATCAAATATCAACAGATATTAAATGGAAACCTGACTGCCTCTGTCAGAAAGATTCAAATGGGCCGTGGTTGGATCTTCCAGCAGGACAATGATCCAAAACATCATCAAAATCAACACAGAAATGGTTTACTGACCACAAAATCAAGCTCCTGTGATGACCATCCCAGTCCCCTGACCTGAACCCCATAGAAAACCTGTGGGGTGAACTGAAGAGGAGAGTCCCCCAGCGTGGACCTGGAAACGTGAAGGATCTGGAGAGGTTCTGTCTGGAGGAACGCTCTCAGATCCCTCGCCATGTATTCTCCAACCTCATCAGGCGTTACAGGAGAAGACTCAGAGCTGCTATCTTGGCGAAGAGAGGTAGCACAAAAGTACTGACTAAAAGCGTGCGAATAATTGTCGCACACCGATATTTAACAACGTGTCTTGTGTTTGCGATTGTTTGATATCCATGACCGCTGAGTATTTTTGTGAACTGTTTGAACCAAAGATCAAAAGGTCAAACAATAAAGACACATTTTCACGGCCTTCTTTGCTCATATTTACCAGGGGTGCCAATATTAGTGGAGAGCGATGGATAATAATGAACCTTGGATGAACTCCTGCATTAGAATAGTGAATTAATGCACTTGGTGCAGATATGTAAATATTATGTGGTCTTCAATATAAAACTTGCCTGGAACTTAACCTAGACACACAGAGGATATCTCATACTTTTCCTTCATTTAAAAGAACACACACACACACACACACACGCACACACATGTCTTTCTGAAAGCTTCCAGCTGCTGATATGTATTGAATATCCCCCTATTCCTCAAGTGGACTGCATTCCAGTTGTTGTGCCCCCTCTGAGCTAAACCCCTGCCATTTTGTTTTTCCATCCTCGGCTGGAAGGATGTGGGTGACAATTTATAGAGCATGTCCAATTGCTTTATGTGTGTGCCAGTGTGGGCCTCGGTGTAGTAAGTGTGCTGGTACAGTAGGTACATGGCCAGGGAATGCATGGGGCTCTGCTCTCAGTGGGGGCCGAATCCAGCTGAGCCGAGAAGGGGGGGGGAAAAAAAGAAGCAGGAAATCAAGATCCCCATCAAAGAGGTTTTTTATATGTGCTGGAGGACTCTAATGACTGAAAGGTGTCTAGGCAGTACCGTGTTTGAGACAGGATGAAGGAGGCAGTGAAACAGAAGACATGTCAGCTGCATGAGCTGTATCCATTGCCAGCGTGTCTGCTCCACATGCACGTTATTTTTGTTTCAAGGTGCTCAACAGACGCAGTTTAGTCACACTCTGTGTTTGCTTTAAAAGATCTGAGATAATGAAGACGTGAGGAAGGAGGGAAAAAAAAACTAGGCCTAGAAAAAAGGCTTACACTAAGCAGCCTTAGGAATTAGGTACAGCTTCTTTTTTTTTTCTCTCTCGGTAGAAGTGAATGGGGCTTAGGGCAGCTGTCGGAGGCCCTGATCTGCTCTCATGCTGGCTGGCTGTTTGAAGAGGTTCTGCTGCTTTACACTCAGTGTTTGCCTCCATTGTCCTTGGATTGCAGTCCTCAAGGACCTCGATGGATAGATGAGGGCTACAGCTGTACAGAGCTATAGGTTAAAGACGGGGCAGTGGAGTTTTCTTGTGGAAATTCCCCTGGTCTTAAGATTTTATTTTACTGAATACCAAATGAAGAGCGCTGACTAGAAAGAACCCATGCTGGTCCTTGCTACACTCTTAAACATTTGTAAATCTATTCCCCTTAAGCAATGACCCCACATTTAATTGGACATTTGGGGAAAATGCAGGTAAGAATATCCTGGTGTCCTGCGATATGATATATACATCAGTGGAGGCCTGGAGGACTTCTTTTTTGCCATGTCAAAGTGTTTGACGGAATTTGAAACTGTCTTCCATGATGCATATTTTTCTAGGCACAATGGCGTACTTGGAGTAGAGTCAACTTCAATTAATCAGGAATCGAAGGGAGGCTTTACTAAAGCAGGCCTTATTAATGTCACCGACGGATTCAGACGTTTAAAACTACTACCCGTCTAAACGTTAACATGCGAGACAGGCGTACACGGCTCTGAATCGTTAACCGAACGGTAACGGGGCGATATTTCTGCGTTTACAGAAACGCAGACATGAATAAGAAATGGCATTTTCTCGCGTGAGTGGGTGTCGAGAAACAGCGTTCGCTTCGGTGATCAGTTTCACCTCGGTAACGCTGAAATGTGCTCGTTCGTTCGTCCGTCCAACTCTCGAAGACACTGAAATCGCTCTCTAACCTCAAGCGAAAAACAGCGCAGAAGAAGCATGGGAGAAATGAAACACCGTTGTCAAAGGAAAGAGAGAGAGAGAAAAAAAAACACGATAAAATAACATACAGCCTGATGTAAGATGTTTAGCAGCAACAAGCAGAATGAAGTTTAGTCTGCCTACACACAGTTCAAAAGAATTTAAAGTCTCCAATTGACAAGGCTATTAAGAATGCCAGGATTGGTCAGTGCTGGTCTCATTAACTTTGTAGGGTCCACTGCAATGGTGTGCTCATTCCTTCTGTATGAGTAGCGTTTGGATGCAAACATTAAGTCTTATTGACCCTTTAGAAAACAAGAGTTAGAGGTGGGAGGCATCTATTCTGCTCGTTCCTGCTAATCTGAACTTCAGCACAAGTGAGATAGAGCGAGCGCCGTCGAGAATAATAAGCCTATTGATTTCTGCTGTGCCCCAATGTGCCTCTTTTTAACTCTCCCCCCACCCCCCTCACCCACCCACCCCTTTGCCATAGAATATATCTGGATCACAATACAAACCCACTGCAAACCTGAGGCACTGTTAAAGATCTATGTCTGAAGGGAGGACCTGGTACAGTGCAACGAACGCTGGTGAACCACCAAGCAAAGCCTGGAGAGAAAGCAGACATATTCAGACGCTATTTTAGGCAGGATTAACTGGGTGGATTGGCGTTATAGATTGGATCTAACCTTGTCGGTCTACGGTAACCCAAATGAACATGGTGAGAAGATTTCCTAGAGAGAATTGACTGGAAACATGTGTGGGTGTAGTTCCCGAGAAGACAAGCCACACATATTGTTCTGTATAGCGCTCGATGCCAAACATGGTGTTGGCTAAGAATGTAGCCAGTGCTATAAAACTGTATAAAGTTTCCAATCATTTCCTCCATCTCTTCTGACCGGCACATGCTTCTCAACTCTGCAATTTCGCTTATAGGAAACATGCTCCTTGGAAAAGTATTGAGGTTAATAATAGACGTGACGGAGGGAGCACAAAGCCAGTGATGCCATTCTTTAGCGGGTGATTTCAGGTGAAAGTAAACGTACAACATCACGTCAAGGCTACTGTCAGTTAGATGGGAGGCACAGGCCGTTTATATGTCCATTTATAGCTCGACTCAAACACCCTTCTCCCCACGTTTGTCTTTGACTTGGCCGTTGTCGGTCAACATTAAATCAGGTAGACAACCGAGACAATTTCATTATGCGTTTAGATGAAGGTAGCAGACAAGTGTGAGAGGAGTAGATGAGATCTACTTGCTGCTATGCAAATGAAGCCGGGAGAAGCCTCAGCAGGGGGGCGCAACCGTAGAGTGTTTGGAGATATGGTGGAAAAAAAATATGGATTTTTTGGCATTTGGACGGGGGGGAAAAAAAGATAAAATTCTTTATCGTGTGTGGACGCTTGGTTACAGCTTTGTGTGTGTAACTGAATATTAGATGCAACCAAACTGATTAGAGAGATCGCAGTGGTGGGATTTATTATTATTTTTTCATCATTATAAACCTATTTCATGCATTAAATTTGTAGGATTGTGTCATTTCTTGCCATTGGTGCGCTTCTGTGCAGGAGCGTAAAGGAATACTCCTCTGTGGCGTATGTGTGATCGTCAGCTATTTTGATGTTTCTCTGTACTGAGGGCCACTATGCTGAGGGCAATTGCTGGAGCAGCCAATAAATTTCGAGCGCGATTTCATGAATTCTTCATTAATGAATTCTTCCTTTCACACGCCAAGGAAAAGGGCTTTTGTCATTTTGGCTCGAATTCTGTATCATTTCTTCCTTCAGAGATGAGACACATGAGACAGATGAGACACACACACACATACATATACATACATACATATACAAATACATATATATATATTTATTTATTTATTATACAAACCTCTCTATAAAAGGGCTTTACTGCGGTCTGGTGTCTCATTTAAACCCTGTCTCATAAAAGTCATCACATTGACTAGAGAATACATAATGAGTAGATCCTACATGGATTTTTGGAGTAACTTTGGTCCAGCATGTTCTCCCCGTGCTGCGGGGGTTTCCTCCGGGTACTCCGGTTTCCTCCCCCAGTCCAAACACATGCATGGTAGGCTGATCGGCGTGTCCAAAGTGTCCGTAGTGTATGAATGGGTGTGTGAGTGTGTATGTGATTGTGCCTGCGATGGATTGGCACCCTGTCCAGGGTGTACCCCGCCTCGATGCTTCCTGTGATAGACTCCAGGTTCCCCATGACCCTGAAAAGGAGTAAGTGGTATATAAGATGGATGGATGGACTTTGGTCGAGTTTACTTGACAAACTCACATACGGAAAAGATCATGCAAACGGAACAACGGTTTCTTCTTCAGTGCCTCATTCAGACCGGCAGGCCCACAAGGAACACGTACTATACTATAGAACTAACTATACACTACAAGGTACAACCATTTGTACAACAGCTTTCCCAGTTTTTCCCAGTCCTCTCAATCATTTTCCTCTCTTCCATATTACAGACTCCTGGCTGCTCCCTAGGATCACTATAATCGGGCCCTAATTTCCTGAGTGGGAATCGTCTGGGGTGCTTCAGTTGAACTCAGTTCTCGTGGTGCAATGAGACATTTAAATAGGAACCAAATGTGAATGGCCAAAAAGTCATGACCACGTGATAAGATCTGCACACACAGAACAACAGAAGCCCAGCAATGTGAACACAAGGAGCCACCGCATTACTGTGCAACTCTGTGTTTATCTAACGTAGACAAATGAGCATGTTCCCCAAGAAGTAGTTGGCCAAGAACAGTTTCATGCGTATAAATAATAAGCAGCTAGATTATTTCTTGCTCGATCATTCTCGCTGCTAGAGTATAAATGTACGTCGCTCTGGATAAGGGCGTCTGCGAAATGACAGAACAATATTTCCTGAGACACCCTTCGAATGGCTGTGTGCTGTAACTAGTGTTTTATGAACTATTTCTAAATGTGAGGGATTTTTAAACGCTGCTTTTTTTTGGTAAAAGCTTGCATGGGAATGTGATTGCTCCGTGCTGTGGATATTGCCTTGTCGTTCTTGATTCCATTGATAGCATGCCAATTCCAGTTTATTTTGGCTGCTTGCATTTGAACCACTTCCAATCTGGCTACAATAGGTCGCCCCCTCTAGCCAGAGGTTTTGTCTTTCCGAAATTAGCATACGATGAAAAGACTGTAATGAGCACACAGCAACAAAGCGCTTATCTCAGGAAATGAAATAATCACTGATTTTTAAATCAGATAATTTTAGAGCTGCTTAAAAAAACAAACAAAACAAAAAAAAAAACATCATTTGGCCTGCCGTTCTGGCCAACATATGGGTGACTTTCTGTTGTTTTTAGTCTCCTCGAGGAAACAACAAAGTCTATCAGTCTTCCTAAAAAAACATACCCCCTCCCCTTCCATATATATATATATATATATATATTTATATATCACAATTCATTGACTTTCTGTCTGTCTGTTACCTGAATGGAACATTTACCAAACATTTACTGCCCCCCCCCCCCCCCCCCCCCCCCCAACAAGGCACAAGAACATGGAATCCTTGTATAAGATAAAAGAACAGACAGTTTATCTTTCTCCATAGTGCTCCTGTAGAAGAGAAAGGTAAAGGCGAACGTTAAGCAATGCTCTTTTCATCTAGCAGCCTTTGCATTCTTCATAAAAAATTTTTTTTAAAAAAACATATGCGGACTTTTGGCTAATATTTGACTAGTAAACGTCTCTCAGTACACTATTGAGCTGTACCTGTTGTAAAAACTGCACTGTAGATTCACAGCATTACAAACAGAATCAATCTGTTACCATTGCTTGTCATTGGGGGTGGCAGGCCACAAGAGTACGGATTTTGTACGGATTTGTCACCTAACTGAATTTAAAAACTCCAATAATTCTTAGGATCTAATTACGCAACCTTAAATGAGCTTTCCCGGCAGAGGACGCTGGAATTATTTGTATTATATTATTTAAATATGCATTAAGCTATATGAGCGAGACAACCTTTCCTTTCCTCATAGCGGTGCTCCTTAGAGATCTAAAGAGCTATCCGAAGGATGAAGATCTGGTGGAGATAAACAATACATGAGATTATAGTCCTCTAAATATATCAATAGATACTTGCAGGTTCAAAGGTACCCGGATTCTTCCCTTCAGTAGAAGTGCAAATACTCTCGAAATACATACTCGGGTACAGGTTTTCTCTCAAGTTAAGGTAGGAAAGTGTAAACTCTTAAGTTTATTTTAAAGTACACGAGTGCATGAAAGATTCGCAATGAAACGGACATCCGCGTCAAATCACACACGGATTTTGATTACTGAGGGTAAATTAGTGCCCCTAAATTAGCTCGAACCGAGGAATGTGGGTAAATTATTAGCGAAGGATAACAAGCTACAGATTTATTCCTAATCTTGCAAATGTCAGCTGGGATGATGATAATGCTGACGACGCTGCTTGCTCTCACAATACGCACTGCCTTGATAAATACAAAGTGTACATAGCAACAGATAGATTAACGTCATGGGGATTAGGTCTCAGTCTTGCGGTCACATCTTTTAAAGTTAGCTCGAATTCCGCCATTCTTGCAGGCCTCAGGTCGGCTGGAATCGAGGCTCGTGTGTACAAAACAAACGTTTGTTTGAAAAGCGATAATCACGTGCCGACACCATCATTACAGAACGGGTAAGAATGTGCGATGGAGTTCCTTCATCCTCAGAGCCCTTATGTCTTATTTCCCTCCAAAGACAGATCCATCCGCACATCTTCGGCGCTCAGCATATATATGTCATCACCGAGACTGTCTCTATGGTGGCTTTCTATGACAGTATGACCATAACATACTTGCACATCTTTACATCAAGGGGCTTGTGTTCTTCAAGCAGAGAGAGACTCATACCATACACCTACTATCGTAGCATTCGCTAAACAAAACATCCTGTTCTCAGTGAAATTTAACCAGGAAATGCTTGATACATCTACAGCCAACATTAAAAAGCTCTTAAAAGTTGTTAAAGGAACATTAAAATCTGTTAAGCGCCAGGCCTTTGATGCCTCTGGCTTATTACTGTCCACGAGAGCCATAAATAAGGGGGTGTGAGGAAGGTGAGGTTGAGACCTTGTAGGTGATTTGGTTTCTCAGTGGAGAGTCCGAAAGCATGTTAATGCTCAAGGCTTTCTACTTTGACAGTCGTTAATTAACACACAAACTTTTACAAAATGGAGCAAAGTTATGAACTTACTCCAGTTTTAAAGCCTGATACGGATGTATATCGAAACTAATAACACCAGGAGTCATTATAAAAAAACAACAACAACAACAACAACATTACAGCAGTGCCTCCCATATGTGTTTATTTCCAGTGTAGTGTAATGTAAATTATTTTCTGAGGTCAATGAAATGTAACATGAAGTAACTCAAGTAACGTGTTTGGTAGGAGAGAGAGAGAGAGAGAGAGAGAGAGAGAGAGAGAGAGAGAGAGAGAGAGAGAGAGAGAGAGAGAGAGAGTTTTGCATGTGTCCACACCTGAGGCCAGCCATCTGCTTCAGTAGCTGAGAAAAGGAGAGGGGGAGGCATGTCTTGACCGTTCTCCTTTCTCCATTTCCACACCCCATCTATCAGAATGCGTCCACCATCAACAGCTGGATGTCCCCCCAGGCTGAATTTCTGCTTCGTTAAAGCTACAGACTCTGGCTTCTGGGGTTTAGAGTGTTTTTCAGGCCTCGAGTGAGACGATGCTGCTGAACTCTTTGGCTGTGTAATTTGATTTACTTCAGGTGTTTTGGGCGAAACAAAATCGAAATGAGCCTACGCTCTGGGTAGGTCAGCATAACTGCCAGGAACATTTCTTTAATCTATTAAAGTAAGAATTATGTGGCAAAAAATGCATTTTATTTACCAAGCACCACTGAAGACACAGACAGCGGTGCCAGAATCTAGCTTATTAAACTGCAGGTGTTCAACTGGAACTCAAAAATATAATGGGAACTGGTAGAACTGTGCTCAGTAATACTAATGACTGCCAATGTATGAGTATAATACTCTGGCCTGCATGGACGAGGCAGTGAAGGATGGGGGTGGAAGCTTTCTGAATTAGTCTAGGCTGTCCTGGAGGCCTTCCGGGGTGCATTCATTTGCAAAACACTCAGGGAATGGGCCATCCATTTCACCCTTGGACTCCACCGAAACCCCCCACTGGAGAGATGCTATCTTATCAACTCAATAATGGCTGTGCATACAAAAAGAGACTTAAACACGGCGGGTGCTTCATTTCGAATCTATGGGGTGTGAGTGGGGCTCAGGTTGGGGGCAGCAAAGATAAGTGCTGAAAAGGTTGACTTGAATGATAGCACCAAAGGCCAAAGCTTTGCCTTGGGATTTACTTATCTGCCTGGCAATAAGAAATGCAAACAGCATTCAGTGTGCAGATAAAATAGCACTGTCTTCATTACTCATCTGAAATAATAGAGAGGGCAAAGAAAAGAAAGGAGATAGGAGGGGCGTTCTACAGGCATACCAAACGACGACGAGTGTAGTGTAGTGCTTCGAGAGAAAACTAAAGACTCAAAATTAAACCGCAACCCTCACCTAGGACCAGGGGTTCAAATGAAGCAGAGCACAAAGGAGAGTGTGTTGGAAATGTAAATCATAGTGTGGCATAACAATGACCCAAAATGGACCAAAAAAAAAATCCCTACAACTTTGAATTTGGTTTTTATCGTCATTCCACTATAAATCTAGTACAGATCGGACCACTGTGTGACACGGAACAGTACGCAACGCTACTTAAAGTGCGCTGTACGGCAATGCGAGACAAGTGCTGGTCATTAAATATGCAAAACAGAACAACACAGAATATGGGCTTCAACTATGTTATAGTGTAAAAGCGATAAGTATAGAAGCAATACCGGCAGAAAAAAAACGAGTTGCATTATAATAAAGTGACCGATGCAGCCGTGTAAAGTGTGGTGTGCGGTGGGATCGTACTGGGTCAGGGGGTTGATTAGCCCAGGTGAGCGTTGTGAGGCAGCAGGGTGTTGAGTAATCTCACTGCCTCACTGAAGAAACTGTTTCACAGTCTGCTAGCGGTGCCACGGATGTCCCTGTACCTTCTGCCAGATGGCAGGAGTGTGAAGAGTCCATGATAGGGCTGAGAGAGGTCGTCTGCGATATTTTTGGCTCTGCGGGTGCAGCGAATGTAAAAGGAGAGAAACGGGTCTATTGAAAACTTGTTCTAGTCACACGTCCATGATGTCAGAGCTGAGAATACTATTAATGATAACTGATTGGCGATGTTACCATGACGGCGGCACCTATTGAAGAGACCGTTCCCTTAGAAGTTCTCCTGAATCACAATTTAAACCCCGCCTAGAAGATCTTTCCACATAGGGGGCAGTCGTAGAAATATCAGTGCAGGAAAAGGTGTTAGCCTCTGCTGTGCGTGTGTGTGTGGACCATAAATTGCTTGCATCATGGACACACTCTGGCTGGCTGGCTGTTTTAGGTCACCTGCTCTCTTGAAAGCTCTCTGGTTTATTTTGACAGGAAGGAAATAACCCTGAGGAAATCAAACTGGCGCTAATAAAATCAATCGCTATTGCTGCCTGTCCTCACCGCTTAGATACTCTGATAGAACCAAGGCCTGTGAGTGACAGATAAGATGCGCACAATCTAACATTTTTTCTAACCTGGTGTACTGCACACACACTCATTCGCGGACACACTCGTACGTGCTCCCTGTGAGGTAACGCAAACATATTCATTTTATTCTGAAAGTACTTAATCATATCTCATGAAGCAGACAGGGTGAACCAGGCCCCATGCCAGCTGAGTGATCAAAGGCAGAATGTCGTAGAGTAGACACGCAGAGAACAGGCCTAGTGTCGGCTCAGGCTTGTACCATTAATCTCACTGCAGCACTAAACCCATCCAGTCATGTGTTCCGACAGAGACCGCATACATTCTTGGGTCCTAACAGACATCCATCCAGTCCAATCCTGGGTTCCAAGAGAGATCATATATGTATGACTTTTCAATGTGGTTTTCATTTCCTCTTCCGACAGCTAATCTTTTGTCAACAGTTTCTGCAAAATGGTATTTTTTACTTAAATCTTGTATCTTAATGAAGATATAAAAAGTCAACACGCCCCTGTTGAAAGGGCAAGTTTTTGTGCTGGGGAAAAAATAAATAAATAAACCCAGATAAATCATGCCAGAACCACCGTCGGGTGTGAAATTACAGTGTACAAAAAAACATACAATAACCTTTTTTTTTTTTTTTTTTTCTTTGCATAAGCGTTCACGCCCTTTTATAATTGGGGATGTGGCTGTGTTCCGAATGACGTACAAAAGTCATTATCATACAGCTGTCCTGAATGAAATGATTCGGATGAACCCTAAATAAAGATCTAGTTTCTACAGGATTGTCTCGGTTTCATCTGGTTGCTGAAGGTCTACAAAGAGCTTACGAAACCGCGAAGACCATCACCGACAAGCGGAGCACCACAGTGACATCGCCCAGAACAGGACGTCCCCTTCGAAATTAACAAAAAGGACGAGATAAAATCTTACCAGGGAGGCCGCCAAGAGACCTACGACAACATTGAAGGAGCTGCAGGAATATCTGAGAAGAACTGTTTACTCCCTGCGTGTCACAACGATCTCTCGTATTCTTCCCATGTCTGAGCTAGGCGGTAAGGTGACTAGACAGAAGCCCTTTCTCATAAAAAAAACAAAACATCCAAGCTCAACTAAATCACCACAAAAAATGTGGCAAAATGTCCAAAAGGTATAATAATTCCATAATTCCAAAAGGTTTGTTTGGTGCCAGAACTGGGGCGCTTTTTTATCAAGGTGAAGGGAATCACGAATAGCTACAAATACCCGTCGATTTCAGCGCAAGAATGTCACCTTTCAGCATGACGATGACCCGAAGCGTACATCCAAATCAACAAAAGAACGGCTTAACCAAGCGACGATCGATGTTTTTGAATGTCCCCGGTCAGAGCCCAGAACTCAATCCAGCTACAGATCTGTGGGGTGACCCGAAGTGGGCTGCGCCCTGGAGACGCCCTCACGATTTCAGGATCTAGAATGTGTGTTGTTTTTTTTTTTTCAAGAAAGAGTGGGAAAACATCCCCAAGCTAAGATGTGCCACACTGATAGACTTTTATCTATCAATAAAATCAAAAAGGTGCTTGAACAAAGTATTAGTTTAGGAGTGTGTACACATCTACATCTAGGTCATTGTATGTTTTTCTTTCTCTCTCTCTCTCTCTCTCTCTCTCCTTTTTTCCCCCTATACAAGTTTCGGATTCTTTTCAGCTTTATCTGCGTACACTGTAAAACCGGATAAGTTCATCTGAACTCGAACGATCTGTGGAATTTTTTTTTACGTCGATAAATCAATCTCTTCCAGACGAATACGCGTAAATAGAACAAGTTTGGGTGCAAAATTTTTTTGTTCTATTTAAAGTGGGTTTGGCTTAAAGAAATCGATTTATCGGCGTAAAAAAAAAAAAAAAAATCGACTTAATTAGTTTCCTCGAATCTTTCGAGTTAAACGAACTCACCCGGTTTTACGGTGCACTTTGCGTTCGCACGTTGAAGGCGAGAAAAGATCTGATACGATCGATCTGCCATTTTAACAGGGGTGTGTAGACTTTTTTTTTTATATATCCGTTGGGTAGGTCATGAGTGTATCTAACAGCCATTTCAGCTTAACCACATTCAAGCATTTGATCCAGTGGCATGTGAGTACCCATATCTCAAAACCTGTACAGTTCATTTATTTATTTATTTATTTATTTAATTTAAAAAAACCGGTTGATGACCGGAATGATTTAGAAACACCGGATGATATCTTAAAGCACAGTGCCTAATTAAATTCACGAGCACACTGTGGATTTCAAGGGCACCGCAAACGAGGCTCAATAATCTGAAATAATCTCCGGCAGATGGTCGTTTTATTCGTTTAGGTTAGGCGATGATTTAAGAGACGGTCCGATTTGATCTTTATTACTGTATTTATGTGTGTTTGTGATGCAAATATGTCCTCAGGCATTTCATGTAATTAATTCTTGCTTCTAGGAGCAATCTCTTCCACGCATTAGTCACAGATATTCAAAAAAGCATCACGAGACGTTGCCAGAGTAGCCGTGTGGTCAGCGTGAAAACCAACATAAACCTTTTTCTTAATGTGTCCTTCCTAATGCGATTAGCACCAAACATATTTAGAAACCTGGCCAGAAATTCAGAACGGCTCTGTATAAAACAAGCTGTATTGCAGAGTCCAAACACATATCTGATTTCACAAACATGAACTGATATATATATATATATATATATAAAATAAAAAAAAACAACAAGCTTTTCTGACTATTCATTCTTATACCACCAGGGGAATAAAAGAACACCAAGAGTCTAATAAAATCCCCACATCAGAGATTATATCACAGTAAGATTCTTAGACTCTGGCCGAGGCGTTCTATTTAAAATCCATAGCGGGCTCTCGGATTGATTCGAAACCGAAGATACGATCGTAGGCTGTTCTTGTTTGCTCTTCTTGTGATGTTGAGGCCATTCCCACCGCACGTCATGCAAATGGACCCTCGCAGTGCGGCTGCAATTTTTCTCGGCTTATCTTCCACGGACCACGAAATGCAAGTCTTATTCATTCTCATGCGGTTAATATTTATAGAGAGAAATAACCTGCGCCACCTCTGTCTTGAAGGTTGGGGAAATATATGTGACACGAACCATGAAGACATCATCGAGACTGGGTAGTGCATCATCAAAGAACTAGATGACTGATATGGGTGGACTTAAAACCTTATGAATACGAAAATAGGACGCATAGGTCACCCAGATGAGGACGGGTTTCCTTTCGAGTCTGGTTCCTCTCGAGGTTTCTTCCTCGTATCGTCTCAGGGAGCTTTTCCCTCTCCATCGTCGCCTCTGAGTTACTCATTAGGGACAAATTCACACGTTTAAAATCGACATACCGAATTCATATATTTCCGTAAAGCTGCTTTGGGACAATGTCCACTGTTAAAAGCGCTATACAGATAAAACTGAATCGGATTGAACATAGCGCATCTTCTTCGCGGCAGATTTCCGCGGGATGAATTTTCAGATGGACGCAAAGGATTAAAACTGGCCGAGGAGCGTTGACCGTTTACGCTCATATCACAGTTTTCAACAAGTCCGGCAAAGTATGAAGAATGAGACAAGAAGGCTTCTGGTCTGTCCAGGATCAGGATAATCCAAGAACACACAGCTGTGTGTGTAAGGATCAGTGTGCACGGCCCTGCCACCCTCACAGGCCTCCGGTCCTCTGCTATTCGGGCAGACTGAAAGAAAACCTGATATGTCAGAGGACGACAAAAGAAAAGACAGAACAAAAGCCTCCTGAAGAACACATTCTGAGACCTGGGAGAAAGGCCAACTTTTTTGAATGACCACTGACCAGCCCAGACAGATGTGTGAGTGTGTGTGCGTGTTAGGTAGAGAAAGGAGCGTCAATCCAGTCCATTAAACCGGTTTTATTCGCCACCATTTGTTTGCAGAAGAGCTAAATCTGTGAGTGAATTTATATGATCCTGATCGAGTATTCACCGGTCTCAAGCGTCATATAAGATGTTTAAAAATGTATTGCGTTATTTCATTAAATTTCCTTTTGGAACTTCGTCGAGGCAGCCACTTGCAGAGAGCAGGGGGTGAGCGTGAGCTTGAGCTGGATTTGCACCGAGTCGCTGAAACGAAAGTAAGCAGTCATGGCCCAAAGAGCAGAGAGATTGCAACTCTCTCACTCCCTCTCTCTCTCTCAGCAGGGGGTTGTGGGTGGCAGCAGATCGTCGGGTCTCTGGTGAGAATTGATTTCCATTGTTCCTCCCCCAGCCCCCCAAAGCCCATGGCAGCAGAAGGCTCAGGTCACATCCCAGCCTGCCCAAGCAAGATAACAACAAATGAAATGAGAGCAAGTCACCTGGAACTGCACAAAAACGGCGATATTAGCTCAAATTGACCAGGTGTATTTCAGACAGCATTAATGCAAGTAGCTCACAGTAGTGTTTTTTTTTTTTTGTCCTATGTTACTGCCTCTCTCTCTCTCTCTCTCTCTCTCTCTCTCTCTCTCTCTCTCTCTCTCTCTTTCTCTCTCTGAGGTATTCCATCTGATTATGAGTACTTTGCAATCTACGACAGTTTGATTGATGCTCCTCCTCCATGAGCGGAATTTTGAGCAGCGTTTCCTCAGAGCGCCCAGTTACGCTCCTGCGAAGCCGGTAACCTTGAATTTATGTTGCCATGGCAACAGAACAGGTCATGCATTATGGATTATCATTGAAATTCTACACCACCTACCTAACATAATAATGGAGGCTTGGGAGTTAATCAAATCAGCCGTTCTCTGGAAGTGTGTGTGTGTGTGTGTGTGTGTGTGCATTGAAACCTACGCTCATGTGTATGTATTTGGATATGTTTGGGCATATACGATGAAACATGTGTACGTGCTTGTATGTGGATACATGTACCGATGGCATATTTTCATCAGAATCATGTAGGGTGTCTCGTCTGCGCTCCAAATGGGGCGTGACTTTACCTGGGTTGCCTGTGTGGGAGAACTGAACTGTACTAAACAGACCCTGGAAGATGGAACACCGTGTCAATTTGGCAGTCGTGATGTCTTATAAACATGATATGCATAATCTTGAAATGTATACGTGTATGATTATCTCGGGCAACATTCGTACTCTACTCTCCGTTCTACATCTCAGGGAGTTTTTCCTCGCCACCGTCGCCACTCAGTGTCTCGCTCAGTTGGGATAAATCCGCACCTTTAATATCTGTACACCGTGTTGATATTTCTGTAAAGCTGCTTTGAGACGATGTCTATTGTAAAAAGCGCCGTACACATACAATTGAATTGAATTGAATTGAATTCTACTACTCAGGGGCTTTTCACTAATATATCACAATGTACTGTATATTAGTGTATTAGCATATAGGAAGCACTTCGCAGTGTCAGAATATTGGAAAAGGCATAAATATGACTATTTATAAGGTGCATATCTTGTATCGGTGACCTATTTTCTGACCTCATACAAGCAGCTGTGATTTCTACTCTCTCAGACTATTATTTAGGTAAAACCCACATATAATTAGACTGCACTCCAGAGACAGCGCCATATAAGAGTACAGCTTCCAATAGGTCAGTACGGACAGGACAAAACTCAGATTCACACGTCCAACGCTGATCGCTCAGGCTGCGTTTAATGACCGTAATTGTTGTAATATGCTTCGGTGCGCTGTACTAAATTGTTTACAGTGGGCTCAGACGTCTTCCGCTGTGTCTAAATTAACCCGCTGTATCAATGCGAAGTGAACAATGGCACCGCGCTGCCTCTCGCTGAAAAGCCTCCATTGTGTTGTGTCTTTAATGACAAGGCATGAAGCGGAGGAGATGAGTACAGGCACGAGATGTTCTATAACGCGAAGACAAAAAGACGCTCTGTAATTAGTCGCTAGAGGCTGTCTGACAGCACATGATGTAGTGACACCCGGAAACTAGTCCTGCAGCCGTTTCATTTTATACTGGCTGCATGACCTACAGAGCACAGCTTAATGTAAAATTCGGTGGGTTAATACAGCCGCTGAGTAGATGTGCTTTGGGATTGTAATTCCTTTCCGTTAATCAGCAAAGTCATTTCAAAACATGATGTTTAAAAAAAAAAAAAAAAAAGACATTCCAGGCCTTCACATGATGTAATTATGATTTGATTATAGTGCTTAATTATATACATATATATATAAGGTCGCCACGTCATGCGAAACGGTACCTTAATGGAGAATGACGGAGACGGAGTATGTGGAGACGAGCATGACTGGTCCTCTCACGTAATGGAGGAAGCCTGTATGTTTTGCACATATTATCTCACATACTATCTCGAAGGCATGAAAATGAATTTTTGGAATAAATATTGGAGTTAGGAAAGTGGAATATCATTATATTATATGTAGATGGTACATTAGTAAGTAAACGATCAGATTCTTTCAAGAAATTCTGGCTCAGTAATTGTTGGTTCGGTCAAATGACCGAAATCAAATGGTTTGTTTGTTTGTTTGTTTGTTTGTTTTCAGAAACTAATCATTACTGTCCGTTGAGCAATAATATTATCTGTTCTGATGTTGCTTATTTGAACATTTGGATGTATTTTGCGGATTGAAGGATGTAAGGCCAGTAGGATAATGGTATCGCGAACTACTCGTGGTGGAACACCTTGTAACGTGGATATGCCTAAATGATAAAGACCGCAATTGGTGTACTGCTATAATATTGATCATGGAAGTGTTTTCTATAATAAACACCTCTGTAATCAATACTACTATTTCAGTGTGACCGGCACAGTTAGCGAGTTCTAGCATCATCTTAACAAGCACTTGTTAATTAGCTAACACTGAAGAGATGGCTGTTTATTTATTTGTTTGTTTGTTTGTTTGTTTATTCCAATTTTCTTCCCAGTTTGTTCATCTGCCAATCCAAACCCAGCAGTCAAGCTCTCCCTATCACACCAAAGCTACAAACCAAGAAAGGTGGAGGCTAACATGTGGTTCCTAGATGGGCGAAACCAGCCAACCAGATCTTTTTGTCCTGCTGCTCATGCTGCTTCACAGGGCAGCGTAACACCCTTGGAGGAAAGTCCAATCTGCCCTATTTTTGCATAAATGAGATCACAGAACTCCCAACTTTGCCAAGAGCATGACCAATTTTGCTTCCTTGACTTCCAGCCACGTCGGGCTGTGGCATCAAGTTCTTCCACTCCATCCTTGGCAAACCAGTTCCATGAAGACATGGTTTGCCAAGGATGGAGTGGAAGAACTTGAGTCTCCGCCACTGAACACCTTTGGGATGAACCGGAACACCGATTGCATGCCCGGCCTCCTCACCTGACTTCACTAACGCTCTCGTGGCTGAACGCGCACAAATCCCCACAACCACGCTTTAAAAATGCACTATAGCTGAAGTAAAAGGAAAAAAATTACACCTCCAGGCTGCCTTCTATCTGGATTTAGGCTACGTAGCTGTCAATGGCAATTAGCACAGCATCACTGCTCTGAATGTATCTACTCCTGTCTGTGTATTTGCATTCAACTGTTCCATAACATTCACTGGCAGATGGCTTCCTGTGTGGCTCCATGTAATTGTCAGACCTAAACAACAAGGCACAGTGAGAAAAGAAAAACAGCCATCCACAAATTCAATCAAATACACAGCCCCGCTCAAATTAAAATAAAAATGCTTGGTTAAATGAGCTGCTCTGGTTGACAGAGGGCTACACAATTGGCAGTGACAGTTCTCGAGCAGAACGTTAGGGCTGTAATGGTGGCGAGTTAACTAGAGGTGCCGGTGATGGATTTGGCTGTCTGAATCCATTCCTAAAGGAGGAGGACCCCGGGTGCTCGGCTGCTGCATACTTCCCCCATAATTAGCAGCACATTTTATTTTGGACCCTCTGTAGGATTTGCAAAAGACATTTTCAGAAAATTTTTTTTGGAGGTGCAAATTAAGGTTATGACCATGCCGTCTCTGCGATGAAGAAGAAGCGAATAAATGTAAGACAAGAAAAAGGAGGGTTGTAGAAGGGAAAAGGCATACATTAAATAAAAGAATAAATAAATAACATTTAGAAAAAAGGACAAGAACCCTAACGTGTTTTTTTTTATTTATTTATTTATTTATTTTTTTGAAGCTTGTTACACATAATGAATAAATGAAAAAAAGAAACAAACATTTTTATATTAAGCATTTATATTAAAGTATTTTTTATGTTTTATGTTTCTCACGTCACCTGATGTGAGAATTGTAATGCAGTGTGTTATTCTTTTAATCTTAAAGGAGCTTTAGGCAAGATTTGTACAAATTATTCAAGATTAGATTAAGCTGGTGGGTTCAAGAACATTTGAACGTTTTTTTTTTTTTTTTTTTTTTTTTTTTGTCACTACTTGTTTTCCAAATGGTTTTCTCAGCCACATAATACACTTGTGCTTAGACCGTGGATAGAACAATTATTTTATCTTATACATTTCTCCTTTAAATGCTAATGTATAAGCGAGATTAGAATTGATTTATTAATATCGACGAAGAGGATCATTTAGTAAAAATCATTTAAGGGAAAATCACATCTGTGTGAAAACCAAAAAGCATATATGTGACCAATGTGTTACCCCAAATTTTTTCTGGTGTACTGGAAATAACTAAGTGGGTTTTTGTAGGCCCTGTAGGTCTGACGACACTGTCAGAGAAAACAGGCAGTGCTCATGTAAATGTTCTGCTCCCTGAGGATGGATAGAGAGAGGATCAGATCACATCACATACCCCTCCATCTATTCTTCCATCTCCCTGCTGGCAGCGTTGGGGTCACGGGTGAAGGTTGAGGGGGCTGCTTCCACATTAATGTCCTCATATCGGGCCTCTCTGGAAGTGTGGTGATTGATGACTACTGTGATTTTACTTGTTTTGTTGTTGTTTTTTTACACTGGGAACCATGGAAACGACGAATGGGCAACGGTTCAACGACCAAACTGACCAATGAATATCTGCAGCAAAGGCTTGGTGATTCTGACAATATCTATGTGAAATATAACTAATTCAGGCTGTGTCCATGTTCACATGACTTATACGACGTACATAAAACAGCAGGGTTCTCCAACCAAAATAATGATGTGTGCTCTACAGCTTCTCTGACATAATGAAACGTTTGCGCGGGTGTCTTATGTTTCTGTGCCTATGTACGAGTGTGAATACGTGTACATGTACGTCCAGCTGTAATATTTTGTATAGTGTTGTATATGGCGCACTGTATCTTATACAATAAAACTGCAAAAACAGTGTGACTTGTGAGTTTCAAGCTTCCAGCATTGAGGGGCAGTCTTGCAGAAGTATAATGCACTATGCATAAGTGTATTTTGGCGCTGTCGAGTTGTTGAATGTGATGTTCCCATTATTTATGCAGGCATGACAAATAACAACTCTCTGGCACACTGTCGAATAAGCCCTGGCATTGCAAGCCTTCATTAATTGGTCACACTGAACCCACTGTGTGCTAAAAATTCATCCACAGCATGGCATGGCAGACAAGAAACCAAATGGAAATGCTTAATCATTGAACACTCGCTTCATCAGTTTCATGACTGTGCATGAAGCCACTTTGCATTTTCTATTTGTAAAATCACCGGGAACGGAGAACGTGTGCTTTCGTCGTTCTAAATAAGGGAATAACTATTGGACCTACGGCTATGGAACAGAATCGCCACGACCCTAAGAGTTATTTTAACTGGCTGAGGGCGGCGTGGAGGAAAATGAGAGAACAGGGCAACCGAAAAGTTGCGGCAGAGGATTTTGGATATTATGAGGTTGTTTAATTGGATGGTTGCATCAGGGCTGGGAGACTGACCTTTCTAGGGTTACCCGGTCTGATCTTGCGTAGCTGTCAGAATATCAGACGAAATGGAGACACGGAAAATTTACCGTCACTGACATATAATGCACTATGTTTGTGTGAGGCACCATAGCATCCATACCTTCACATTACCAGGTTGAAGTGACACAAATCTGATTTTCTGCCTCAACGCGACACCGAGCTGACGTTCTCAGGAGCGTGGACACAAAAATCTGACCTTTTCAAATCAGACTTCCATGTGTGGTTTTAGATCAGACACATATCTGTAATGACACATCAGCGAGAATGCTCAGATCAGAATTGATGAGACTTTTCCCCAACGAGCACGTGCGAAATACAGCGGTGGACGGTGGAAGGCTGGCGGAATCGGTGATCTACCGGAAGGAACCTAACAAACCTGAATAGTGTATTGAAATAATCGCCCAAGAAATTAGGCCGTTTCTGTATACAGGAAAAAAAAACAAAAACAAAACAGATACGAGTCATCATGATAGACAGATCTGACCTGACAAAAAAATAAAACAAAACTGAACTGTGCAATGAAGCTGTGAACTGTGCAAATCCCACTGTAAAAGCACACGGCAATACACCTACTTTATATGTGTTCCTTTTCAGGAAGAAATTTAAAAAAAAAAAAAAAAAAGTACAACCAACTAAAACACTCTGAAAAAGTCTGGAAAGGGAAAAAGGAGCACAGGCTGCAGTTACGTTCTGGGTGACAGAAGTCTGCTTCTCAGCTGGCACAGGCTCTGAGCATGGTGTTGGCACAGCCCAGTCTTGGCCGTCCGCCGGACAAGTACATGTGCCAGCTCTGCACTCAAGCACAGAGAAGTCCGGAGCAGAGCGCCACCCCCGGCTACAGGAGTAACAGAGAAACGCCACTCACAAACGGCATTAATCACAGAGGAACATGCAGGGATTTTAAAGGATTTCAGGACTCATCCTTTACGTTACGTACCATATCATTGTGAGACATTACGCCACACCGTATAGCCATTTCTAAGATTCTCACTAAAACATCTTTTCACTAAAGGTTTCAGGAATCATTTCGTTTGGTGTGGAGTGGCGTATGGATTTGCTTCCTGAACTTCCCCTTGAAGGGCAGCTGATGTTCATTTAGGATCCCGAAGTACAGTACATGAGGAGTGCCGTTTCAAAACTGGTGCAATTATGTATTCAGGAAAGTAAAACAAAATGATGAGGCAACTGAAACTCAGACAGTGAGTTATTACAATGAAAAACACTGATTATTGCGTTATCGGAGTGAGTAGATCTGACAAAAGAAGAAAAGTTATGGGGTTTTTATTTATTTATTTATTTAATTTTTTTATACAATGACGGATTTGAAAAGAGATTTATTATTATGTGTATAAAACAGAAACACACCTGGTTATGATGCCAAAAAAAAAAAGGCAAGAAAATAAATCAAGTTAGAAGAAAAGGTTAAATAAGTATTTACACGCACACACACACACACACACCCCTACCCATGCTGTCTGACACACGACACTTTTCTTTTGCTCCAAGTTAAGAAAAGAAGGTGGGTAAGGAGGGGCCTAGGGAGTGAGTGAGTGAGGGAGAGACAGCACAAGAGAAAACCACAAGGCGTCTTTTTTCTGTCTCTCAGTCGTACAAACATGGCTTGCCCCCACCGAGTCCCCACTCTTCTGGGTGTGGTTAACCTCTCGGGTTAGCGACCACTCTCTAATAAGCAGCCTCCTTACAAAAGCTTGGCCTGGCCCGAGGGAGAAAAGGAGGAGGAGGAGGAGAGCAAGAGAGAGGGAGAGAGAGAAGTGCAGAAAAAGAGAAAGAGAAATAGAGGTGGGATGGGGGGGCTGAGAATGAGGGATAGAGGGGCAGATGCTAGACATGGGGAGAGGAGCAGATGGGGCTTGATGAATCCTGAAAGGGAGGAATTGAAACCCGCTGAAGTTGCCAAAACGGCCAGCCACAATTATCGCCGCGCCTTTGGGTTCATTGTCAATTAGAGTGGCGGTTGAGGCAAGCAGCAGCTGTGGCAGATGGCGAGCTTCCAGAAGGATGCAGAGGAGGGGGGAGGAAGGAGATGGGGGCTGAGGTCGTCGCCATCAAGCCTCGTCCAGCCATATCGTTCTCTTGTTTCTGAACACAGCGCTCTCATAGTGAAGCCATAAGCACAAGATCGCACGAGTACATGCTTGTTTGTGGGGACCTTCAGAATGGCTCCTCTCACTTGACTCACATGAGGCAGGGTGTGTTTGTACTATGGCGGTGGCACGATGTTGTTTCAAATGAATTGTGTGTGTGTAGAAGTGAGTTTTATTCCATTAGATTTAGCAGGTGCAGTATCTATGGACGATAATCTTGCCTGTGTGTGTGTGTGTGTCTACCAGTCAGCTGATATCATGCCCACTCTGTGTGCCCCCTTGCCCCCTGTGTGCACATGGGAGCATGCCCTGCTGTGGCTTCTTACACACACCCTCCTCCCCATACACACACGTTTCCACAGTGACGCTTGCATTGTGGCTCCCTCCAGCTCTACTCTCTCTCTCTCTCTCTCTCTCTCTCTCTCTCCCCCCTCTTGTGCTTTGTCATGCTGTTTCTTTTGGAGATGGGCAGCTGATGGAGGAGAATGGGCGGAGGTGTAGAGGGCAGTGAGCGATGGAGCAGCACTAAGGCTGGGTGGGGGTCAGATCCTCCATCTGCTCACAAGAGCCTCACAGGTCACGGAGCCCAACAATAGCCATTAGCAGGGCTGACAGGCATGGCCAGGAGGCCTCGTCACTATGAAGAGCAAGCCAGCGTGGGCCACCGAGCCTGCTAGTGCACACCCATCACCGCACTCCTTTCATTAGAAGCCGGTGCTGAGGTGGAAACTTTTTAACAAATAAGACTCCAAATTGTCTGCAATAACCTACCATATTGACCATATGATCTGCAATGTTTTGAACTAATTTAAGGTGGAATTAATCAGATCAATCAAATACAGTGTCCGTTTTGGAAAGAATTCTTTTTTTGCAGTTAGGCAAATGGTATTTGTAAAAAATAAATAAATAAACAGACAAATTTAGCTTAGCTACCCGATCAAACTGCTCCAGCCAAATCACATTAACTTGTCACGGGGGAGGAAACCCCCGCAGCACGATGAAACACGCAAACTCCGCACACACAGGGCCACGGTGGGAATCGAACCCCCGACCCTGGAGGCGTGACGCGAAAATGCTAACCACTCAGCCACCGTGCGCCCGATCGGTCTCATTCATGATATGCTAAACACACAGGTTAACTTCTCGACTAGCAATATCGCTATTGGCCGAAATCTTACGCTCGGTTAACTTTAAACCTGGAATTCACAGGGTAATGTATAAGTGTATCATTTTTAAGCGAGTTATCCAACTTTTTTACACCTAATCCCTATCTACCACAAGAGTGCTACAGAGCTTAATTTAAGTCTTCTGACCAACCAGAATCTGACCAATCAGCACCGTGGTATAAAGTCCTTTATTTTCCTTGTTTATTTACAAAATTATACGTCTGCTCATAGACTTTCATCATAACTGAGCAGTTTCGAGTAAATAGGTTTTCTGTTCTTTTCATAGGAAATCATATGTACAACGTATAATAATAAGACAACCTCTACAGATATTGCTTAATGTATCTATAGATGTAGTGTATATGATTTTAGGGTTAAAATGCTGAAGGATTCATGGCTTGATCGATGATGTAAGTCGCTCTTAGGGTTAAAATGCTGTAAATGGTCGAGATATATATATATATATATATATATATATATATATAGGACAATCTGAAAGTCTTGTCTTGTGACTGTCTTGTGAACGCCCTCGATCTTCCTGAAAGGCACATTTGAATCATATGGGTACGCTGTGAGTGAGGACCCTCATTACAACTTAAAAACCCATGTGGGCACAGTCACAAGCGCAGCAGTTCATAAGGCGCTGACTTCATATACATACCCACATACGTGTACTTACACCTGCAACTGGTAAAACGCAGAGATAATACTGTAGTGAGTGAATGTGAAATGTTTGCTTACAGCTTTAGATGTTCGTAAAGAAAACAAAGCAGACGTGTCAATCAAGTGATCCGATAACAAAGGTACCAGTCTCATTTTTTTTTTTTAACAAAGAACAGGTGCTTTCCTGCATAAACGTCTAACACAGCAGCCACCAGCATTAACAAATAATCACATAGAAACTCCTCTTATCTCCACCCTAACCCTGTATCTAGCTTGTTGCATGAGAAGAAGAAAAAAAAAAAAAATCATCAGAGACGCACCAGAGGAAAGCTCTAACGCCCGTGTTTTAAGTTAGCCTAGGCGGTAATTAGATTAATCAGTAGTTCATTAGACAACGGAAGCGTGCGCCATATGCAGCATGAATGTTCCTGTTTGCTTGTTCGCCGCTCCAGTTTGTCTAACCGCAGCTTTTTAGAGTCGCTATAAAATGGTCCTGATGTTCAGTGCATAAAGCATAATATGAACATGTAAATTCGGAAAAAGTAAAGCTAGCGAGTTCAACCTCCATTTCCTCTCTCTCAGTCTCTCACTCACACAACGGGCAACAAAACAAGATCCGTATTCATTTAAACGGTGCGATATAAATGCTTCATAATGGTGACATTTCAAGTGCTTGCCACCTCTAATGCTTCCTATACCTCCAGCACCGTTCCTTTCCCTGTCCGGTTATGGTATACGGTTATAGACAGCTCTCTGAACTTCCTGTTGGCTTATCAAATGCAGTCTTCACAGGTGAAACTGAAGGGTAAAACCAAGAGTATGTGTTCAGAGCTATTTCTTGTTTAAACAGTCACCGTAACAGGACACAGCTGGGCAACAAGAAACGCCTGTCACATGTTCCAATGTTTTTGAGTGGCCCGATACAAAATGTATGTCATTTGTGTTGTATGTCGTTTAACACATCTATATGTAAATAGCAGGTAATGAAAGATGAAATTCTAAACTTTCTTCTCATATTTATCTTTTCATCCCAAACCCAAATGTATTCGGTCTACAACAAAACCAATGAATTATAACATCTTGGTGCCGGATACCACAGCACACCACCAGAGGTCTTGTGGAGTCCATGCCTGGATGAGTCAGAGCTATATTAACATCAAACTGACAAAATGGGGGGGGGGGGGGGGGGGGTTTGGCTCATGTAATGTCAAAACACCTTGTTAGCCATGGCTTTGCATTACAAATTGAGAACTGTTCAAATGACATAAGTAGCTTTAAAAAAAAAAAAAAAAAAAAGAAACATACATTGTGTTATGATAAATATATCTAAGTGCTGCTAATGTAACGCTCGGGATATTGTAAAAAGAACATACTTCGCTAAACAGCTAACTATGTAGCTAGAAACATATGAATTAACACAAACTAGCTAAATAGCTAGCTAATGAACCTAGCAAGCTACTGAAACCCCAGCAGTATTTGGCTGAGTTAGCTAGACAGCTAACCTTTCTTTATATACTGCTGATAATCAAGGTGGCGTTCTCTACAGAATTGCCCTTTGGTTTAACTTACATAAGTTCAGATTAGTTGTGCCAATTGTAAACATCTGGACATATGCAGCCCCCTCCAAAACTATTGGAGCGGCCAGGCCAATTCATTTGTTTTTGCTGTAGACTGAAGACATTTAGTATGTGAAGGTATCGCAATCTACCATTTGAAGAGCGGAAATCTCCGCAAGATGCAAACCACTCATTAGCAGTAAGAATCAGAAAGCCAGATTGGAATTGGCAAAGAAATACAGAAATGAGGCACAGAAGCTCTGGAACAAAGGTTAACCTCTACCAAAGTGATGGAAAGGCCAAAGCGAGGAGAAACAAAGGCTCTGCTCATGATCCAAAACATACAAGATCATCTGTGGAACATGGTGGAGGTAGCGTCACGGCTTGGGCTTGCACGGCTGCTTCTGGAACATTCTCACAGATCTTTATTGATGATGTGACTCACGATGGTAGCAGCAGAATGAATTCAGCAATCGACGGGAACATTGAATCTGCCAATTTACAGAGGAACGCACCGAAATGAATCGGAAGGAACTTTATCGTGCGGCAAGACAACGATCCAAAACACACAAAAAGACTTTAACAGGGGGAACAGTGGAGAGTGGTTTTAGACTGGCCAAATCAATCACCAGAGCTTAACCCAACTGAACGTTCATTTTACCTCCTGAAGAGGAGACTGAAGGGAGAAACCCCACGAAACTAACAACCGAAAGTGGCTGCAGTAAAAGCCTGGAAAAGCATGACAAATGGAAAAAGCCGGCAATTTGGTGATGTCAATGAGTCGCAGCCTTGATGCGGTTACTGCAAGCAAGGGATATGCGACCAAATATTAAGACTTATTTACTTTCATTTACTCGTCTGTTCCTATACTTTTGCTCGCCTAAAAATTGTGTGGTCTGATACAAGCGGTCTCGTGTTGTTTAGCACATCTAAACGTAAATACCAGGAAAATAAAACCTACAATCCTAAACCCAAACGTCTCTGACGTATAGCACAAGCAAATGAATCGGCCTTGCCGTTCCAGTACTTCCAGAAGGGACTGTAGTTTTTCAGCAGATGATTTATTACTCGTACTTGAGTAATTTTCCTGATCAATACCTTTTGACTCAAGTGAATTATAACTACAGTAGCAGTACTTTTACTCAGGTCGGTGTGTTTTGTGCTCTCTCCACTACTGATATTCCTGCACGACTCCGTTAATGCATCTGTTTCTTTATTTCCTGATGAGCTAAAGATTAGCGCACGTATGAATGAATCATTAACACGCAGTATAGCGTATTTGTGGACCCGATAGTAAAGTGCTACCAGTTCGAACGTACGTTTATGAGGTCGAAGAAAATCACGTTGTCAGTATATAACGTGGTCGGGTTCATCTGATAATAGCAGAATTCATTTGGGTTACTTAAAAGGTTCCTCAGTAATGATCTCAATTTCACATCCAATGAGTAGTTTTAGACTGTTGTTTACATAAATACACTGAGTATCTGACGCCCAATCTGTTATCAGTCAGTACACACAGTTAGATTTATAATAGAATAGTTATAACTGAAATATGTTCAGAAAGAATCTTGCCTTTTAGCGCGAGAGTGTAATCACCAGACACTCAGTCACCCTCCATTTACTGTCTCATAGTTTTTGTTCTCTTTCTTGCTGTCATTCAGCGTTGCCCATTAAATATTTGCCCACCTGCTGGCATGCAGCCTACCGGTAGATAGACCTGTATTTCTGTTTCTGTGGGACATAATCGCTTTGGTGTGCAGACAATGAGTCACTAAGGACATATCGATCCACGGTAGAGAGAAGAAAAGCTCTCTCAGCACAGCCAGACAGCCTGGATGTGACTACATAACACAGCAAGTCACTGACCTATTTTAGAAGTTACTTTCAGAAAGCACTTAAGACCAAGGTCTTATAAGGACCTGTTTAGTCTGTTTAGTGTTTATTTACTGACAAGATAGTTTACTACCAGATGCAAACTTGTCCTTTCTGACCTTGCGTATGTCCTACATTTGAGATTAGATCCCAATAAAAGTGGATTTAATATGCTGGTAAGGTCTCCTCCAGCTCGAAGACATACTTTTGAGAACTTGTGCTAATGATTAACAGAGTATATAGTATACTATATAATATCACTCTATATAAGAGCGCAGTGCGAGACTTAGAAGTTGAATTAAAGAAGGTTTTCCTTTAGCGTGACCTTTGCATGCTTCACGAGAACATTCTCGGGCCCCGTTTACATGAGTGTGTTTTCGGTGCTACGGTTACGCATGACGTCTACACTACTCCGGCGCTTACGGACACTTTCGGAAGCGCCGAAGACCCCGTTTTAGTTTGAAAACGAAGGCTTGGCTCCGCCCACATTCGCCCCCTGATTGGGTCTTCTGGATCATCGCGTATACTTCCCTGATTCGTCACGCCCCTCAATACCATATGACCGTTACGCTACCTTGATCGTATACTACAGGGGTTCCCAAACTTTTCCAGGACGAGGCCCCCCGAATGGCATTAACATTTCACCGAGGCCCTTTTGCAAGATGTCTTTAAAACCCATTAAAAATACAGACTTCTGAATATAACCCCCTTTTTTTTAAAATTAATAATTACATCTTACATCTTTACATTACATTAGGAATGGATTGTGTGTGTGTGTGTGTGTGTGTGTGTGTGTGTGTGTGTGTGTGTGTGTGTGTGTGGTTGTCTGAGAGTGAGAAAGAAAAAATCATGTATGTATTTATTTTTCACACCAAATTGTTGCGGCCCCCCAGGCGCCCCCTGGTGGCCCCCACTTTGAAAACCACCGGTATACTATACACAACAACACAGAGACTGAACCGCAAGCTTTGCTGGCGTTGTCGTCATTCTCAGCAGCCGTTGTGCAGTTCAGTTCTGTATTTTACAACACTGCAGCTGCCCACATGCGCAAGAGGCGAGGTATGATTAGAGCGATCGGCAACAAATTTCACTTCCTACATGGAACGCCGGTTTGTTGTTCCTGCCCGTGACTACCAACCAACTTCCTGTTTACACTTGTATGCGCGTGCCCGGTGTGCATGAATGGTCATGTGACATGAGTTTTCGGTCGCGTAGTGTGGACGGAGATCGTTTCCGGAACACAGTGGAAACACCAGCGTAGACGAGGACCTGGTGTAAACAGGGTCTTAATTCCGAGCCATTCATAGAGGTTCATTAGATCATGTTTGGGATTTTTTTTGGGTGGGATGGCGGGGACACACAATAAAAACACTTGACACACCACATGTATGAATCCTAATTTAGCAAAAGACGAAAATCCTGCTTACCAGTCTATCTCTGTGTTATTTCACATCGGTATATACGATATATTATGTATATCATATTAGGTATATTATGTGTAATATATTTTGGCACGTGAATGACCTTCGCCTTTTTGATTTTTATATATCGGCGTTACATCACATATGTCATTTGTCAGGGAAAAAAAAATGCATCAAAGCTCTCCACTGTATCAGAGAGCTTAATATTGAAGAATAAATTATGTTAATCGATATTACAAAGATACCAAACCAGATCTAGCTTCAGGAGCAGCTGTTCCTGTCTCTCCAATCAGTTTGCTTTCTCAGTCGTGGCCTTTACAAAGCAGCGCCGATGCCTGTGCAGCCGTCTACAGACCTGGGCTGGGTCACGTTTTGGTAATGATGGAGCTTTAGAAGCCTGGATAAATCCTGGGCTTCTTAACCTGATTATCAGGCCTGTGCACACACACAGACATAGAAATATTCATTAGGGACCCACTGAGAGAGCAGATAAAACAGGAGACAGCTGCAGCACGGAGTCTGCACCACGGCTACGTGTGTGAAATGCAGACATTAGCATGTGAAAGAAGGATCTTTCTTTAGGCCTTCGGCGTTAACACTCAGCTTTAGAATCCGGCTCAGGCACTCACATATACATCGATGGGGCTTCCTGCATGTTGTAAAAGAATCCTTTGGCTGGTTCTTTTCTTATTACTGTAAATGATCTACTTTGTTGTGACCTGGTGTAGGACGTCATCATCGTGTTACACCGCGGATGGATTGTTCAGCTAGCAGGCCGTAAATAGACAGCATATAAAACATCAGTCATAGGACATAATTCAGTACTTTACGTCTAACTTTAACAGCCACGTTGCCACTTTAAGCTGAAAGAGAACGTGTACTGTTTAAGGTACGGTCGTTCCTACAGGCTTCCTACTTTTACGTCATTTCCTCGAGGATTCGATTCGTCGCGCTCGAATCGGATGAGTCGGACCCGATTCAGTGTGCTCTCATTGAAACGCAACATCGTTTGCTTTGCTTTCCATGCGACACACAGTCTGACGACTCACTCTGAGTGATTTCTAATAAATTGCCTTTAACATAAATGCACATTCTCCTGATGCACATTAAAGAGGGGGGAGGGGAAAAAAAACACGCACTGTTATCCATTTTGCTTGATAAATTACGTTCCTCCATCACTTACTGAGCCTTTCCCCAATGGAAATATCACTCGAACGCTCTCATCTAATGAAGATACCAACCAGCTTATTTTGTTATTTTTCATAATCCGCGGAGAATTTATTCAATTTCCGCGACATAACGGTAAACAGATGTAAAGCAGGCTTTTAGTGCGAGGTAGAGGTTTGTTTGTATTTGGCGACGTTGTATTAATAATCGCTTTGCTCCGTTTTTTGTCTGCTCGTGTGACTGGTTAATTCGGAAGGCAGTATTCATGCGAAGCACTGTGCTGCCTATTTTTTTTTCTTTTCTTTCTTTCTTTCTTTCTATCTTTTGCATCTGTAAATGTCATAAAACATTGATTATAACCAGCAGCACTAAGAGAGCTCTTGACATTTCACGCCACTTGGAGTGCTTGGCAGAAGCCATGACATCCATGACACCGTCCTGTTATTTTCTGCTTCTTTAGCACGTTACTGCAGCCCTGTGGCTTTCACTTGTTGTCTGTGTGTGCTTGTGTCAGAGACGGCAGAGTGAAAGACAAATAAAAAAGACCTCAATTGAGCCACGAAACATCTCATCGCTTTTGAGGATGAAGCTACGAAGGATTTGATGATTACGAATGTCATTACGACTCACGATTCTTGACTGTGATTCATTAGAACTGATTTTTTTTCTTTTTTTTGTAACTTATTAATGTTTGTAAAAAGATCATATGAACGTTTACTTCAACCACAGAGAAATAGAGGTACATTCAGGTCGCTGCTCTTTATTACCAATACGTACAACAATTTATTCTGGACTGATGCCAGCTATAAGATGAAACACTGTGTGTCAATAGCAGCGGCATCTGCTTCGGAGCTTGACGCATACAGCAGGAAGTTGGCGAGGTTAGCAGAGGGTCATCGCTGTCAGTGGACATGTGGCTTCTTTACGAGACATCGCGTCTATTCATGTGAGTGTGTTAGTGTTTAATTCCTGCGATTTCACTCGACGTAGTTCTCAACGGGGCTTCGTGTTTTTAAGCAAGTAAATAATAATCCCTTCTTTTCTGAATATTACATTTAAAAAAAAAAAACGGAATCCAAATTTCGTCTTCTACATAACTTGATTCATATCCCAACCTCAAAGTTTCTAGCGTCGTTCCTCGGGACAGATTTGTCGTCAGCTACATTTACTTTTCACCGAGCTTTTTCGCTTCTTAGATCCACGAGACACATTTTACACTCATCCGTTTGATGCCTTCATAAGTAGCAAATTACAAACCAGACCGAATACATAGCTGGTAGACGCTATTAGATAACCGACATTGTTACTACAGGGTCATTCCATCTGAAATATTTGCAAAGTTGCTTGCTCTAACGTTTTTTTAAGTTAACTAAATGTTTGGAGTGATTACCTCTATGTATTGTCATTGCAAACTCCAGTTTAAAATAATAATAATAATAATAATAATAAATGGTTTAACTACGATGTCCATCTTTGCGTCGTGGCACACAACAAATCGACTAAACAGCCGTTTACTGGAACCTCGAAGTCTCGGCTCAGGATGGGGAGTGACTCATTGGGAGAAAAACCGATCTCTAGAGCGCGTTACAAGCGACGTGTACGTATATACAGATTCTGCATATAATTGTTGCTTAGATTTAGAACTTAAGTCCAAATGGAATCCTCGAGATTGCTCACCGGTCCACATTTACGGTCAGTTTACAATGGGAAGGGATCGACTTCTCTTCTTTTCTTTTTCCCCTCACTTCAAGTTGAATATCTCTGGTAGGGGACCAGATATGAACCGGAAATGTTCACAAAAACAAGTCCTCTATAGTAGCGTTCAGCTGTTAAAAAATAAATAAATAAATAAATAAATAAATAAATAAATAAAGTAAGGACCTCGAGGACCAGATGTGAAGAACCAGCCTGATCTATATTGTTCTTACAGGTGTTACGGTTGATATGCGTGAATACTTTCGACCCACATATGGAAATACAGTGTTCAGTTTGGGTGTTTTACAAATGAACGGCGTCATGAAAAGAGCGGCGGTGTTGTTTTTCCTGTGATAAAAGCAGGTAGTGATTTCAGATGGGCAGATATTAAGGTCTACATATGTAGTTCTTATAATATTTGGTCATAATTTGTAAATTGGAAATGTAAGTACTTGCTAACTAATTTGGGGGGGGGGGGGTGATTAATAACCATTATCAATAGCAATTTATCTTCAGTTAAGGTAAATGTCGTTATCGACGTTAGGTCCTGAGATATGCCTGGTGTTTTTTCACATTAGTTACTATTTACCTACATGCAAAGTAGGTATGAAATATTACCTGGGTGAAGTAAATTTGTACGAATTAAATTAGTTTAATTATTGAATTTTACCACCAATTAGCCTATGGCTGGTAGTTCACACATTAGTACGTATTATATAGATCAATATCCAATATACAAAACGTGTGCCGGTAATTAATGATACTTGTTAAATACTAGGTGCTTATAGTACTGTAAATAAAGTGCTGTGCATAGCTATCCAAAAGAGATATCCATGTTTAAAATGTCCTGGTCCTTTTATTCTGAAGTTCCACCAGTTTTCACCTGCCTGATATGTATTATGATGATACGACTAATAAACAGGGTTGTGCTGTGTGACAAGAAGCACGATGCTATGCAAATGTTCGATATTTATGGTTTGTAAATACAGACTGACTAGCGTAAAATCCCTAATAGTATTAGTTCTAAAAAAAAACAACTTGGATGTATGGACTTGAATGAATGATGGACTGCTGAAAAAAAATAAATAAATAAAAATCTCTGATCTATACAGAAAATAGATGTGTTTTTTTTTTCTTCTTCTTCTTTTTTTATCAGCAGGAGTTCAGATTTTCTAAGAATTTCCCTTCATTTGACTCCCCCCCCCCATTCAGCTGCCTCCGTGACTGACCCTTTTAAACATTTGTTGAATGACAGCGGTAGAAAAAGAAAGGGAGTAGAGACCAGTGTGGTAAAGAGGCAGAGGAAGAGTGATGGAGATGAGGGAAGAAATGTAGGAAATGAGAAGAGGAAAAGGGAATGCAGGCTGAATGGGGAATGGAGAAAAGCAGCAGGGTTGTGGGAGTGGTGTGTGGGCCAGTGTTGAGATGGTAGGCATGTCTCAGCCATGGCAGAGTGATGGATGGGGGCCGAATCGCCGCTATTCCCTCTTCACTCTTGCTGAGGCCTGACAGCATGGTGCATCAGGCATTGTGTAAACATAGAGTCAGAGTCATTTAGGAGGTCAGGACAGAGGCTCTTGGGAGCTGCAACACATATAGAAACCAAAGATCAGATCTCCCTCTCTCTCTCCTTCATTCCAAAATCATTTACAATGCAATGGAAAATAATAACAATTAGATATAGCTTCCTGCGAAAGCTAGCCTGTCTGGAAACACCGTTGAAGTAAATGAATACTGTCCGTTTACTTAAATATTAGGTTCAACAGTTCACACCATCCAATCTCACAACTCATTTAATATACATATAAATATATATATATATAAAAAAAGACATAATTTTAAGCGACCAATGAATAAGGGACTGGTTTTTGAGGTTCAGGGTTTGAAAGTAAAACCAAGCTACAAAAACATAACCGCATGTTGTCCAGACGAGGTTTTTCGATCGGAGTGTGTCGCAACGACAGGACTTTGCGCCGAAAATGTGTCGCGTGTGAACGTGAAGCCCGAACTGACCGTCGAAGCTTGCTGTATTTCCATAAACATGTGGGATTGCAGTTTAGTGTGAGCAACAGTCTCACGACACTGTCCTCAACAACTTCTGTTATCTGATTCTAATCCTGTTAACTAGAGGAATGTGATCGAATACCTCGTCAGACACGCAGTGTTGGTAGAGAAAATGTAGAGAAAATGTAGGAAATATAAGGACATCCAAATCTCTTTGGCTAAATGCCAAAAGGAAATATATATATATATATATATACACATATATCCCTTCAGAGAACAGTTATGTAACATCTTGTGCTTTCATTTAGCGATGATTTTTCCAGCTGCCCTCCCCGTATATAGCAGCTACTGTATATGTTCCCGTTTCTGCTATTAGCAGTTAGCCGGGTTGAAAAGACTTACTGCAAGAAGCCACATTATCCCATTATCCCATTATTTCTGTTCATGTAGTTTATGAGCACACGGTAGATCATTAATAATCTAGTAATCTATAAAACAGAAAACATGAGTGATTCCATGATTGAGGTGTCACTTAGCCCTGGTAACTTTAAAATATATATATATATATATGATGTGATAGAATGTGAAAAGCTGGACACTTTTTATATTCAGTGCTTGGAACATGCTCTACGTCATAAAAGTAATTAAAAAAAAAAAGTGCATTGATGTTTGCTGCTGTGGAAGCCGTAAGAGACATGAGATGTTACTGCCCGACGGACGCACAGGCTCTAGATAACAAAACAGATTGAGCCAAAACATTAAACAACGTTTCCTGGGATACTAAAGGGTCTAAAATACAGGGTGTCCCAAAAGTCTCCATACGTAGAGGACTGTGTTTACCAGCGCCGCGTCGGCCGTTCCTTCGTCAGCGGACGTTCGTGGACGTCGGTCCGCAACACTTCCAGGCAGCAGTGTCGTGTGCGATGTGCTCGCCGTGTTTCCCGTTAAGGTCCATCGCGACCTTGCGACCGCTTCCCGATCCGGCCGTGAGAACGATTTCAATACGTACTTTTGTCCAAAAAAAACGTTCTTGAAGGCTATCTGAAAAAAAAAAAATAATAATAATATGAACTAAGTATGAACATTTTGCTAAAAAGTGTTATTTTCGCCCCTACATATGGAGACTTTGGACGCCCTATAGATTCTAAACTACCGCTGAATCAGCCGGAATGTGTCTGCAGAACCTGCATGATTTGGGATGGTCATTTTGGAACGTGTTTTAGATGCTGCAGGTGAGATGTTTATCTCATAGTAGGCTAAATAGACAACCCAGACTCATGCAGGGGCGAAGGCGTCTTCAAACTGTTCATTATTCGTGAGATTCCCAGCTTTATCCGTTCAATTTGAAATCCATCCAGGTTAATTTTATTCACATTCCATTATATATATACATACAGATGGGTGACAAATGAAAGAATTTTTTTAAAAAAAACAAAAAATCCCAACATGGAAACTTTCGATGATGGTGGTGGAGAGTGTTATCTAACACAATGCTCTAAAATCTCCCCTAGGTGTATAATTAGGTTGAGATCTGGGTTAAATGCTATAGTATGATTTACATATAACTATATGCGATGTAATTTTCAGCATCACATCAGATCCAGTGATCCATCATGTCCTGTGGATTTGGATGGAGTCACGCTAGAATGGACCACTCCAATCCGGACAGAATTCATACCTACCTGAGAGGACCCGAAACACGGCACGGAACAGACTCTCCAGTTTTATCATTTCATCTCTCACCCATCTGTTCAGTCACACTATTTATTTCCAAGTACACTGAAAAGTTTGCAGAGAACATCTTATTTATACCCTTTCATTTAATCGGATGGAAAAAACTAAAAAAAAAAAATACTATCGACGCAGGTTGACATTTTAGCTAAGAAAATTATACAGTGTAATTTAACCATACCAACAACCTGATTACTTTTAACACATACATTTTTATTATTATTAACACGGTGGGTTATTCATATCTTTCATCCTCATATCAAAACGGTATGTATATTTTGCCCTTAATTAAAAGACTCTTCATTTATTTTATTCATACTTGCTGTGTTGTCTGAAATGTAATTAAATCCAGCACTCATTCGAATTATTCTGGCTACGAAGTGCTTTGCATCATTATCATTTCTTAGACAGTAGTCTCTCATCATTAGCATATTTTTATTAACCCCCAGTGAGTGAATAATTTATACGTCTCGGAAAATGAGTGTAGCCCTCTAGATTGGGGCTCGCACTGGGGTTTTTTTTTTTTTTTTCTTTTTTTTTCCCCCCGCTCTTCGAGATGGCAGGAATAATTATCGGCACCTGGACCAGTGTTTCCCATCCACTCGTTTGAAGGTGGTGGTAACATGAAGTGCCAAGCTGAAACCTAAGCTGACAGGAGACTCCCTGACATGCTGAGAACAACCCAGTCCCCTCTTTTTTTTTTTTGGAAAGTCTCTGAGGAGGCACAGGGCGGGGTGATGCACAGTGTGGTGTGCATGTCTCATTAGTATGGTCGGGAAGGTGGGCATGCTGGTACCTCCCGTGTCGCCTCATCAGCCTCGTGGCAAGCTGGAGGTTCTGAACGAGGCAACAGAGGCCTGTGGGGAAGTGTAGTGTAGTCATTAAGCACAACACAGCCTCATGTTACACTGAATAGAAGATGATATTGGATAGTGCACCCCATTATGGGAAGAGATATCGAGCAGTAAAGGTGGTGTAGAAGGTTATGTAAAGACCTACTTACTGTAGTTAGAGAGTCTTGTATAAGAGTTAAGATTTAAATGTGTGTGGACATTCGGCCTCATCCAGGTTCGTAGAGTCCAGGGCTACGAACAAATGAGTTGTTTAGCTGCAGATACAAAAGTGGCACTAATGAGGAAACTAAGCAGAAAAACACTAAACATCTTCAGCACATAACCAAGTTTCACAAATTTGCATTTATTTCGAATGAAGGATGCCCTGAGCGACGGTTGGTGCAGCCATCTGGATTTAATACCGATTAATTTTATTTTATTTTTTAAACATTATTATCGCAACATTATTGCTATAGCCCATCTCTTTTCTTTTTATGCGAAAATTCAGTTACACAGAGATGAAAACAACCGTACCTAATATTATTGCCAGCTTCAATCGATCAAGATTTATGTGCGAGTTAGAGCTGAAATCAGAAGGCGCGCTGCAATAATGAGCGTGTAGCTTCCTGGGGAATACATTCAATCTAGCAGCTCCTGAGGAAGCCCTGCCCTTCTCCATCTCCATCTCCAACCCACACCTTTATTAACATACATGCATGCATCACAGGATAAGGCCCTGCTCCAGGCAGGAGAAACACAATTTACTATACGTGGCTTCCATTTATTGGGGTGGAACGATGGAGCCAGGGAAAGCCTCTATTGGTCTGACAGCTGGTTATTAAAATAATCGCAGTGTATGGAATATGTTATGGTGTAAATATATCAGGCTTTCTCATCCAGTTTCGAAACCGGCAAAGTGAAAAAAGAGGCAAAAAAAAAAAATACTGGAAAATGTCAACAAGGAAGTTACAGTGAAGTTTGATTAAAAGCGCTCGAGCTGGCAAGTTAAATTAAAAGCTCATTACTTACAGTATCTTTTTGTTCACGCTTCCTAAATGACCAGTTTTGCAGAGGAATCGTAGCAACTAAGCAGCTTTCTAGAACAGACGTCGCAGAGTGCTTAACGTCCTCGATATAAAAACAAGGACGCATAAAAAGAAGACAAAACAAATAAAATGGACAAAAGCAAGTTTAAACAAGTGGGCTGCTTTTTAAAAAATGACCACAGAGGCCACGGATCTTCAAAAAATCCAAAGGGAGAGCGTTCCGCAATTTGGGAGCAACAACCTCAAAGGCGCAGTCAGCTTTAGTCTGTAGTCTAGAGCAGGGGTGTCCAATCTTATCTTATCCGGAAAGGGCCGGTGTGAGTGCAGGTTTTTATTCCAACCAATCAGGAGCCACACCTGACTCCACATGTTTAATCAGTCGATCTATCTTGGCTTTCAATAGACTCCGGTGTGGCTTCTGCTTGGTCGGAATGAGAACCTGCACCCACACCACACCGGCCCTTTCCGGATAAGATTGGACCCCCCTGGTCTAGAACGAGGAACGGCTAACAAGACCTGCTCCGAAGATCTCAGAATCCTGCTGGAGTTATAAGGTTGCAACAATTCTTTTATATAAGCAGGAGCCTGACCATGCAATGCTCTAAACACCATCACGAGAATTTCGATTCCCACCGTGGCCCTGTGTTTGTGGAGTTTCCGTGCTGCGGGGGTTTCCTCCGGGTACTCCGGTTTCCTCCCCCAGTCCAAACACACGCACGGTAGGCTGATTGGCGTGTCCAAAGTGTCCGTAGTGTATGAACGGGTGTGTGAGTGTGCCCTGCGATGGATCGGCACCCTGTCCAGGGTGTACCCCGCCTCGTTCCCGATGCTCCCTGGGATACGCTCCAGGTTCCCCCGTGACCCTGAATAAAGGATAAAGCGGTATAGAAGATGTATGGATGTGATCTCTTTGATGACTTGGTTAAAAGTTTAAAACTAGAGTAAATATCAGAAATGACATCTACTAACATTTACTATTGAAGGATATATTACCGATTTACCATAAAAGCTTGTTACGTTTGTGCATTGTCAGCTTTTTGCTTCTTATGGTAGCCCGTGCAGCATACGCAGCTGCTGTTACATCATCCAGTTAATTATTATAGATGAGTATGATATTGATATAGATATAAATAATATCCAGCATGCAGAGGAAATTTGTGGGAAGTGGCTACATCCACAGCAGCTGAATCATCTCCTGCATCCACACTCACACAGTAATGCAGTAAGCCTGGAGAGCGGCTGGGGTGATGTAAGCAAAGGCAGCAGGCTGGCGCTGTGTCTCCTTGTGCAGGGCTAATAGGGCTAATGATGTAAGTGTGCATTATGATCCATACAGATGATAGGGGAATGAGTCATCAATAGAACAGACTCAGGCCTGGGTTTATGGCCTCAGATCCCATCAGGGCCTGTTTGACTGAATAAATCTCAGCAGATTTTAAGACATGCTTTTAGCCTCATCTGCAGCAGGGCTGGGCCTGGTGATGTCATCCGCAACCTGAGGCCAGGGCCCGTCCGCACACACATCACGCTCTTAGTTTGGAAAGTCTACAGGCTATACGTTGGGGCTGTGAATATTTATAGTTGTTTATATCTTCCCACTCTCATTCAGCTTATTGTCTGTGGAAATTATACTAATGCTCGGAAGAGTCACGGCGCCACCCCCCCGACCTTGCACACGTAATGCTGATTACATTATTCCTTTTGAATAATTATTTTATGGCAAAGCTTGTCGCTTTGATGATATGTGGGGTATGTGGGGCATTTTTTAGTTGTTGTTGTTGATTTATAGTAATGAACTCATTTCTTAACCTAAAATACACTCAATACCTACTTTAATAGGAAAACGTCATCCAACGATCAGCCAGTCACGTACAGTCGCAACAGTGCGGTTCATAAAATCATACAGATACAGCTCGAGAGCTTCCGTTAACGTGCTCATCAGAATGGGGGGGTTTAGGTGCAGAGTGTGATACCGAGGCTAAGCTCTGTACACCGAGACACTGCATTCCTGTTCAAACCCATCCCAAGAACCCGATTCGCTGAAACACAGCACAGCATTTTGGAGCGTAAAGATATTTAAGGCCGTCTATCTCGAGCACGTGGAGCGGTCGTTATTAGAGTTCGAGACTTAAAGCTTCGTTGTCTTTAGCGTGCGTCGTCTTTTCTCTTCCCTCTCGGATCCTTATCATCAACATAATAAGTTGATGATCAGTTCTTCAGCTCTACCATAAAGCATTGCCTCACTGACTAATATATCTGTATAAAGTAAATAAATATCGGTTTTATTATGGTTATAATTGTTATTTATGAGCATGGCAGGAGTGCATGTATATGAAGATGGAGGTGAAGGCATGGTGGTCACGCCGGTGTGATCACGCCATTATGAAAGGCTCGGTGACAGCTATTTATCAAGTGGATCGTGGCATTAGTGCAGAAATCGTCACCGCTGATGGTTTTCAGACTTCATTAGAAAAGAAATTGCCTCACCGATTTTAAGACTTAGATCTTCTCTTTTTTTTTTTTTTTTTTTTTAATTCATGCAGGGTTTCCTAACGGCCCATATGCACGGGGAAACTGTAATGGGACGCCGTGCGGTCCGTCCCAGCGTTACGTTTCGGCTACGCGAAATTAAAATAGCAGCTTGAGATGACGTTTTGAAAACGCACACCCTACATTTCCATTCAAAATGAAGACGTGGTTAATAATTAGTCGGTGAGCACTTCTAGAGCCGTGATCAGTGTTGAAACATGAGTATCGTCTCTCCACCGGAGATTCAGAGTGAGAAGTGCTTGCTTTTTGATCAGAGCAAATTCAGCTGCTGATGAGGCATAAGTTCCTGTGTTCGGGAATAATTTATTCTAATGGGAAGTCAGGGACCTGCCGCTATGCTGCAGTGCACTGGGTCAGCGCTTCTGCAAATGAGAGCTGAAGTCAGACACATTCATTCTGTTTGAGCTCTGAGTCATACACAGCAGCAGCTCAATCATAAGGACGTAGTACTTCAATCTCTTCTGTGCCCTTGATAGTGTCCTTAAGTGCTGATCAGGAACCGGTGCCCTCGATCCAAATCATGCCTGTAATGTCGCTCAGTGTGAGATTGCAGATCGAGAGTGGATGTAATCTGTGAACTAAGCCACGCGCATGAGTTCATTCGTATGAAATTCCACAAATCTCGGTAGGATTCTTAAAAATTTTGCAAAGCTGTATCGAGACCGAAGACAGACCTAGGAGCCGACGTTTTCGACTCAAACCGGGACGATGACGTCGTGCGCACGCGTATTATGCGTTCAGGCTATAGGCACGTGCGCGAGACGTCCGAAACGACAGGATTGTGTTTGTGCTGCTGAAGATTTTGAGTTTATTGACACGTTTCCAGCAAAGTTTAGATTTACTGCTTCACTACGACGACCAGCGGGGACGCACCTGTTACACACGGCGAATTATCACCCCGCATCTACGCCGACGAGGGGTATTCAAAATCGTATAATTATCTTTGTAATTGTCTGCGTGTTTTTTTTTTTTTTTTGCATCCTTTTATCGCTAATAAAATATCGAAAGCAGACTGATTGCCAGGGTCTTACTATTTGATTCGTATTTACCGCTTTTGTTCCATTTTGGTACAATGGTGGTCAATTATTAGTACTTAAGGACGCACTGTATTACATTAGGGACGCCTCAGCATTTATTAAGCAAGAAAAATACGCCAGATCTATGCTTGACATGTGGGAGTTTTCAGAATTCCTTATGACAGTGAACACTTTTCCACGTCGAGCCGTCGAGAGTCTAAGAAACTGGAGAGTTTTTTTTTTTTTGTACTCCACGTAGATCATATATCATTTAAATCACTTGAGAAATATAAACGTGACTGTGCTTTATATATCCAGAAAAAAACACAGTCCCCCTGTTTACTTGTATTTGTTTATAGATCAATATGGCGGACACATCGACGTGAATGCTCATGTGCTTCTTTACGAAGTGACAGCGCCAACTACTGGCCTGGCGTGCATAATACAGCGTTTTAGTCGTTTTCGCGGATCCGTGTGAACGGGGATCGTTTTGACGATGTGAAACTTTTCAAAGACGCAAAGGAATTTTTATGCAATTTTTAGTCCACCGTTGTCATGTAAACGTACCCCTAGACAGACTAAACCCCAGTTATCCACCACAGATTTGGCTATGCGCCAAGGCGTGATATCCATATGAAGATTCCCTGATAATCAGGCTCGTCTATGACCTTCACAACTGCTTGTGGTTGATCAAATCAATGCTTACTGACA